>NW_026870257.1:0-111000 GCF_963584025.1 Labrus mixtus
TAGTTCTATCATGGTGTTTCTCTTCCTTAACGATTAGAATATTGAATGAAATTAAAAAATAAATGCATGTCATTTGAAACATTTAAAAGTAAAAAAAGTAAACACTTGTGGGGAAAAACGCAATCTTTATGCCTTCTTTGTTTGTTGAGCCTATGTCTCCTCCTAACTCCAGTAACAGCAGCCTGTTGTGCGTAACACTGGTCTCCTGGGTTAGCACATTCTTTTCAAAGGTGTTAAACACAGACACCGTCACAATCACCTCAGTTTTTGCCAGGCTTGGTAAATCATAATGCATGTACTAACTTAACTTGTTTGCATTTTCTCCTCTCAGTATTTTGAACGTTAGGGCAGAAACGCCATTAAGGCAAATGTACTAAATGGACAATGAGTGTTGTTTTGCTCATTTGAAAGACGCAATCCTCACTGCGCGCCGTTAGTAGATCAGATAGCACTTCTTTTGCTGGTGGTATCAAGTTTGCACACGTTTTAAGACATGCAAACCTTTAGTAAATCTGGCCCCATGTTTATAAAGTGTTCAATCATTGCCAGATAGATAAATCACGGTTTCTCCGATCTGCTGACCAGGGTCAGGAAAAGAACTTAGAAAAAGTTGAAAGAAATGGGCAACAAAAGAAAAGATAAAGAGGATAGATTAAAAGGGGAGAAAATTGACATTCTGTACATGCAGAAGAAAACTATTCTGACTAAAGGTTATTTTTTAAGTGAAAAAAGATGAAACACCCCCATTACGAAAAAGTTGAAATAGTTGAAAAAAGACGACAAACCCCCCCTTACGAAAATGTTGAAAAAAGACGAAAACCCCCCCCTTACGAAAAAGTTGAAAAAGACGACACACCCCCCCTTAGGAGAAAGTTGAAAAAAGACGAAACACCCCCCCCTTACGAAAAAATTGAAAAAAGACGAAAAACCCCCCCTTACAAAAATGTTGAAAAAAGACGACCGACCCCCCCTTACGAAAAAGTTGAAAAAAGACGAAACACCCCCATTGCGAAAAAGTTGAAAAAAGACGACCCACCCCCCCTTACGAAAAAGTTGAAAAAAGACGAAACACCCACCCTCACGAAAAAGTTGAAAAAAGATGACACACCCCCCCTCACGGAAAAGTTGAAAATAGACTTAACACCCCCCCATTACGAAAAAGTTGAAAAAAGACGACAAACCCCCATTACGAAAAAGTTGAAATAGTTGAAAAAAGACGACAAACCCCCCCTTACGAAAAAGTTGAAAAAGACGACCCACCCCCCCCTTAGGAGAAAGTTGAAAAAAGACGAAACACCCCCCCTTTACGAAAATGTTGAAAAAAGACGACACACCCCCCCTTAGGAGAAAGTTGAAAAAAGACGAAACACCCCCCCCTTACGAAAATGTTGAAAAAAGACGACAAACCCCCCTTACAAAAAAGTTGTAAAAAGACGACACACCACCCCTTACAAAAAAGTTGAAAAAAGACGACCCAACCCCCATTACGAAAAAGTTGAAAAAAGACGAAACACCCTCATTAAGAAAAAGTTGAAAAAGAAAGAGTTGAAAAAAGACGACACACCCCCCCTTACAAAAAAGTTGAAAAAAGACGACACACCCCCCCTTACGAAAAAGTTGAAAAAAGACGACCCACCCCCCCTTACGAAAAAGTTGAAAAAAGACGAAACACCCACCCTCACGAAAAAGTTGAAAAAAGATGACACACCCCCCCTTACGGAAAAGTTAAAAATAGACTTAACACCCCCCCATTACGAAAAAGTTGAAAAAAGACGACAAACCCCCATTACGAAAAAGTTGAAAAAGTTGAAAAAAGACGACACACCCCCATTACGAAAAAGTTGAAAAAGACGACCCACCCCCCCTTTAGGAGAAAGTTGAAAAAAGACGAAACACCCCCCCCTTACGAAAATGTTGAAAAAAGACGACACACCCCCCCTTAGGAGAAAGTTGAAAAAAGACGAAACACCCCCCCCTTACGAAAATGTTGAAAAAAGAAGAAAAACCCCCCCCTTACAAAAATGTTGAAAAAAGACGACACACCCCCCCCTTACGAAAATGTTGAAAAAAGAAGAAAAACCCCCCCCTTACAAAAATGTTGAAAAAAGACGACACACCCCCCCTTAGGAGAAAGTTGAAAAAAGACGAAACACCCCCCCCTTACAAAAATGTTGAAAAAAGACGACCGACCCCCCCTTACGAAAAAGTTGAAAAAAGACGAAACACCCCCATTACGAAAAAGTTGAAAAAAGACGACCCACCCCCCCTTACGGAAAAGTTGAAAAAAGACGACCCACCCCCCTTACGAGAAAGTTGAAAAAAGACGACACACGCCCCGCTTACGAAGATGTTGAAAAAAGACGAAATACCCCCCCTTACGAAAAAGTTGAAAAAAGACGACCCACCCCCCCCTTACAAAAAAGTTGAAAAAAGACGACCCACCCCCCCCCTTACGAAAAAGTTGAAAAAAGACGACCCACCCCCCCTTACGAAAAAGTTGAAAAAAGACGAAACACCCACCCTCACGAAAAAGTTGAAAAAAGATGACACACCCCCCCTTACGGAAAAGTTAAAAATAGACTTAACACCCCCCCATTACGAAAAAGTTGAAAAAAGACGACAAACCCCCATTACAAAAAAGTTGAAAGAAGACGACACACCACCCCTTACGAAAAAGTTGAAAAAAGACGACCCAACCCCCATTACGAAAAAGTTGAAAAAAGACGAAACACCCCCCCATTACGAAAAAGTTGAAAAAAGACGACAAGCCTCCATTACGAAAAAGTTGAAAAAGTTAAAAAAAGACGACACACCCCCATTAGGAAAAAGTTGAAAAAGACGACAAACCCTCATTACGAAAAAGTTGAAAAAAGATGAAACACCCCCCTTACGAAAAAGTTGAAAAAAGACGACCCACCCCCATTACGAAAAAGTTGAAAAAGACGACACACCCCCCTTACGAAAAAGTTGAAAAAAGACGACAAACCCCCCTTACAAAAAAGTTGTAAAAAGACGACCCAACCCCCATTACGAAAAAGTTGAAAAAAGACGAAACACCCTCATTACGAAAAAGTTGAAAAAGAAAGAGTTGAAAAAAGAGGACACACCCCCCCTTACAAAAAAGTTGAAAAAAGACGACCCACCCCCCCCCTTACGAAAAAGTTGAAAAAAGACGAAACACCCACCCTCACGAAAAAGTTGAAAAAAGATGACGCACCCCCCCTTACGGAAAAGTTAAAAATAGACTTAACACCCCCCCATTACGAAAAAGTTGAAAAAAGACGACAAACCCCATTACGAAAAAGTTGAAAAAGACGACAAACCCTCATTACGAAAAAGTTGAAAAAAGATGAAACACCCCCCTTACGAAAAAGTTGAAAAAAGACGACCCACCCCCATTACGAAAAAGTTGAAAAAGACGACACACCCCCATTACGAAAAAGTTGAAAAAGTTGAAAAAAGACGACACACCCCCCTTACCAAAAGTTTAAAAAAAGACGAAACACTCCCATTACGAAAAAGTTGAAAAAAGACACCCACCCCCCCTTACGAGAAAGTTGAAAAAAGACGAAACACGCCCCGCTTACGAAAATGTTGAAAAAAGACGAAACACCCTTACGAAAATTTTGAAAAAAAGACAAAACACCCCCCCTTATGAAAATGTTGAAAATAGACGAAACACCCCCCCATTACAAAAAAGTTGAAAAAGTTGAAAAAAGACGACAAATCCCCCCTTACGAAAATGTTGAAAAAAGACGAAACTCTCCCATTACGAAATAGTTGAAAAAAGACGACCCACCCCCCCTTACGAAAAAGTTGAAAAAAGACGAAACACCCCCATTACGAAAAAGTTGAAAAAAGACGACCCACCCCCCCATTACGAAAAAGTTGAAAAAAGACACCCACCCCCCCTTACGAGAAAGTTTAAAAAAAGACGACACCCGCCCCCTTACGGAAAAGTTGAAAAAAGACGAAACACCCCCATTACGAAAAAGTTGAAAAAAGACGAAACACCCCCATTATGAAAAAGTTGAAAAAAGACGACCCACCCCCCCCACGAAAAAGTTGAAAATAGACGACAAACCCCCCATTACGAAAAAGTTGAAAAAAGACGACAAACCCCCATTACGAAAAAGTTGAAAAAGTTGAAAAAAGATGAAACACCCCCCCCTTACGAAAAAGTTGAAAAAAGACGACCCACCCCCATTACGAAAAAGTTGAAAAAGACGACACACCCTCATTACGAAAATGTTGAAAAAAGACGAAACACCCCCCCTTACGAAAAAGTTGAAAAAAGACGACAAACCCCCCTTACAAAAAAGTTGAAAAAAGACGACACACCACCCCTTACGAAAAAGTTGAAAAAAGACGACCCAACCCCCATTACGAAAAAGTTGAAAAAAGACAAAACACCCCCCCATTACGAAAAAGTTGAAAAAAGACGACAAGCCCCCATTACGAAAAAGTTGAAAAAGTTGAAAAAAGATGAAACACCCCCCCCTTACGAAAAAGTTGAAAAAAGACGACCCACCCCCATTACGAAAAAGTTGAAAAAGACGACACACCCTCATTACGAAAAAGTTGAAAAAAGACGAAACACCCCCCCTTACGAAAAAGTTGAAAAAAGACGACAAACCCCCCTTACAAAAAAGTTGAAAAAAGACGACACACCACCCCTTACGAAAAAGTTGAAAAAAGACGACCCAACCCCCATTACGAAAAAGTTGAAAAAGACGACACACCCTCATTACGAAAAAGTTGAAAAAAGACGAAACACCCCCCCTTACGAAAAAGTTGAAAAAAGACGACAAACCCCCCTTACAAAAAAGTTGAAAAAAGACGACACACCACCCCTTACGAAAAAGTTGAAAAAAGACGACCCAACCCCCATTACGAAAAAGTTGAAAAAAGACGAAACACCCCCCCATTACGAAAAAGTTGAAAAAAGACGACAAGCCCCCATTACGAAAAAGTTGAAAAAGTTAAAAAAAAGACGACACACCGCCATTAGGAAAAAGTTGAAAAAGACGACAAACCCTCATTACGAAAAAGTTGAAAAAAGATGAAACACCCCCCTTACGAAAAAGTTGAAAAAAGACGACCCACCCCCATTACGAAAAAGTTGAAAAAGACGACACACCCCCCTTACGAAAAAGTTGAAAAAAGACGACAAACCCCCCTTACAAAAAAGTTGTAAAAAGACGACCCAACCCCCATTACGAAAAAGTTGAAAAAAGACGAAACACCCTCATTACGAAAAAGTTGAAAAAGAAAGAGTTGAAAAAAGAGGACACACCCCCCCTTACAAAAAAGTTGAAAAAAGACGACCCACCCCCCCCCTTACGAAAAAGTTGAAAAAAGACGAAACACCCACCCTCACGAAAAAGTTGAAAAAAGATGACGCACCCCCCCTTACGGAAAAGTTAAAAATAGACTTAACACCCCCCCATTACGAAAAAGTTGAAAAAAGACGACAAACCCCATTACGAAAAAGTTGAAAAAGACGACAAACCCTCATTACGAAAAAGTTGAAAAAAGATGAAACACCCCCCTTACGAAAAAGTTGAAAAAAGACGACCCACCCCCATTACGAAAAAGTTGAAAAAGACGACACACCCCCCCTTACGAAAAAGTTGAAAAAAGACGAAATACCCCCCTTACAAAAAAGTTGTAAAAAGACGACACACCACCCCTTACAAAAAAGTTGAAAAAAGACGAAACACCCTCATTACGAAAAAGTTGAAAAAGAAAGAGTTGAAAAAAGACGACACACCCCCCCTTACGAAAAAGTTGAAAAAAGACGAACCACTTCCCCTTACGAAAAAGTTGAAAAAAGACGAAACACCCTCATTACGAAAAAGTTGAAAAAGAAAGAGTTGAAAAAAGACGACACACCCCCCCTTACGAAAAAGTTGAAAAAAGACGAACCACCCCCCCATTACAAAAAAGTTGAAAAAGTTGAAAAAAGACAACACACCACCCCTTACAAAAAAGTTGAAAAAAGACGAAACACAGCCCCCTTACGAAAAAGTTGAAAAGTTGAAAAAAGACGACAAACCCCCCCTTACGAAAAAGTTGAAAAAGGACGACACACCCCATGACGAAAAAGTTGAAAAAAGACGACACACCCCCATGACGAAAAAGTTGAAAAAAGACGAAAAACACCCCCCTTACAAAAAAGTTGAAAAAGTTGAAAAAAGACGACAAACCCCCCTTACAAAAAAGTTGAAAAAAGACGACACACCACCCCTTACGAAAAAGTTGAAAAAAGACGACCCAACCCCCATTACGAAAAAGTTGAAAAAAGACGAAACACCCCCCCATTACGAAAAAGTTGAAAAAAGACGACAAGCCCCCATTACGAAAAAGTTGAAAAAGTTGAAAAAAGATGAAACACCCCCCCTTACGAAAAAGTTGAAAAAAGACGACCCACCCCCATTACGAAAAAGTTGAAAAAGACGACACACCCTCATTACGAAAAAGTTGAAAAAAGACGAAACACCCCCCCTTACGAAAAAGTTGAAAAAAGACGACAAACCCCCCTTACAAAAAAGTTGAAAAAAGACGACACACCACCCCTTACGAAAAAGTTGAAAAAAGACGACCCAACCCCCATTACGAAAAAGTTGAAAAAAGACGAAACACCCCCCCATTACGAAAAAGTTGAAAAAAGACGACAAGCCCCCATTACGAAAAAGTTGAAAAAGTTGAAAAAAGATGAAACACCCCCCCTTACGAAAAAGTTGAAAAAAGACGACCCACCCCCATTACGAAAAAGTTGAAAAAGACGACACACCCTCATTACGAAAAAGTTGAAAAAAGACGAAACACCCCCCCTTACGAAAAAGTTGAAAAAAGACGACAAACCCCCCTTACAAAAAAGTTGAAAAAAGACGACACACCACCCCTTACGAAAAAGTTGAAAAAAGACGACCCAACCCCCATTATGAAAAAGTTGAAAAAAGACGAAACACCCCCCCATTACGAAAAAGTTGAAAAAAGACGACAAGCCCCCATTACGAAAAAGTTGAAAAAGTTAAAAAAAGACGACACACCCCCATTAGGAAAAAGTTGAAAAAGACGACAAACCCTCATTACGAAAAAGTTGAAAAAAGATGAAACACCCCCCTTACGAAAAAGTTGAAAAAAGACGACCCACCCCCATTACGAAAAAGTTGAAAAAGACGACACACCCCCCTTACGAAAAAGTTGAAAAAAGACGACAAACCCCCCTTACAAAAGAGTTGTAAAAAGACGACCCAACCCCCATTACGAAAAAGTTGAAAAAAGACGAAACACCCTCATTACGAAAAAGTTGAAAAAGAAAGAGTTGAAAAAAGAGGACACACCCCCCCTTACAAAAAAGTTGAAAAAAGACGACCCACCCCCCCCCTTACGAAAAAGTTGAAAAAAGACGAAACACCCACCCTCACGAAAAAGTTGAAAAAAGATGACGCACCCCCCCTTACGGAAAAGTTAAAAATAGACTTAACACCCCCCCATTACGAAAAAGTTGAAAAAAGACGACAAACCCCATTACGAAAAAGTTGAAAAAGACGACAAACCCTCATTACGAAAAAGTTGAAAAAAGATGAAACACCCCCCTTACGAAAAAGTTGAAAAAAGACGACCCACCCCCATTACGAAAAAGTTGAAAAAGACGACACACCCCCCCTTACGAAAAAGTTGAAAAAAGACGACAAACCCCCCTTACAAAAAAGTTGTAAAAAGACGACACACCACCCCTTACAAAAAAGTTGAAAAAAGACGAAACACCCTCATTACGAAAAAGTTGAAAAAGAAAGAGTTGAAAAAAGACGACACACCCCCCCTTACGAAAAAGTTGAAAAAAGACGAACCACTTCCCCTTACAAAAAAGTTGAAAAAGTTGAAAAAAGACGACAAACCCCCCTTACAAAAAAGTTGAAAAAAGACGACACACCACCCCTTACGAAAAAGTTGAAAAAAGACGACCCAACCCCCATTACGAAAAAGTTGAAAAAAGACGAAACACCCCCCCATTACGAAAAAGTTGAAAAAAGACGACAAGCCCCCATTACGAAAAAGTTGAAAAAGTTGAAAAAAGATGAAACACCCCCCCTTACGAAAAAGTTGAAAAAAGACGACCCACCCCCATTACGAAAAAGTTGAAAAAGACGACACACCCTCATTACGAAAAAGTTGAAAAAAGACGAAACACCCCCCCTTACGAAAAAGTTGAAAAAAGACGACAAACCCCCCTTACAAAAAAGTTGAAAAAAGACGACACACCACCCCTTACGAAAAAGTTGAAAAAAGACGACCCAACCCCCATTACGAAAAAGTTGAAAAAAGACGAAACACCCCCCCATTACGAAAAAGTTGAAAAAAGACGACAAGCCCCCATTACGAAAAAGTTGAAAAAGTTGAAAAAAGATGAAACACCCCCCCTTACGAAAAAGTTGAAAAAAGACGACCCACCCCCATTACGAAAAAGTTGAAAAAGACGACACACCCTCATTACGAAAAAGTTGAAAAAAGACGAAACACCCCCCCTTACGAAAAAGTTGAAAAAAGACGACAAACCCCCCTTACAAAAAAGTTGAAAAAAGACGACACACCACCCCTTACGAAAAAGTTGAAAAAAGACGACCCAACCCCCATTATGAAAAAGTTGAAAAAAGACGAAACACCCCCCCATTACGAAAAAGTTGAAAAAAGACGACAAGCCCCCATTACGAAAAAGTTGAAAAAGTTAAAAAAAGACGACACACCCCCATTAGGAAAAAGTTGAAAAAGACGACAAACCCTCATTACGAAAAAGTTGAAAAAAGATGAAACACCCCCCTTACGAAAAAGTTGAAAAAAGACGACCCACCCCCATTACGAAAAAGTTGAAAAAGACGACACACCCCCCTTACGAAAAAGTTGAAAAAAGACGACAAACCCCCCTTACAAAAGAGTTGTAAAAAGACGACCCAACCCCCATTACGAAAAAGTTGAAAAAAGACGAAACACCCTCATTACGAAAAAGTTGAAAAAGAAAGAGTTGAAAAAAGAGGACACACCCCCCCTTACAAAAAAGTTGAAAAAAGACGACCCACCCCCCCCCTTACGAAAAAGTTGAAAAAAGACGAAACACCCACCCTCACGAAAAAGTTGAAAAAAGATGACGCACCCCCCCTTACGGAAAAGTTAAAAATAGACTTAACACCCCCCCATTACGAAAAAGTTGAAAAAAGACGACAAACCCCATTACGAAAAAGTTGAAAAAGACGACAAACCCTCATTACGAAAAAGTTGAAAAAAGATGAAACACCCCCCTTACGAAAAAGTTGAAAAAAGACGACCCACCCCCATTACGAAAAAGTTGAAAAAGACGACACACCCCCCCTTACGAAAAAGTTGAAAAAAGACGACAAACCCCCCTTACAAAAAAGTTGTAAAAAGACGACACACCACCCCTTACAAAAAAGTTGAAAAAAGACGAAACACCCTCATTACGAAAAAGTTGAAAAAGAAAGAGTTGAAAAAAGACGACACACCCCCCCTTACGAAAAAGTTGAAAAAAGACGAACCACTTCCCCTTACGAAAAAGTTGAAAAAAGACGAAACACCCTCATTACGAAAAAGTTGAAAAAGAAAGAGTTGAAAAAAGACGACACACCCCCCCTTACGAAAAAGTTGAAAAAAGACGAACCACCCCCCCATTACAAAAAAGTTGAAAAAGTTGAAAAAAGACAACACACCACCCCTTACAAAAAAGTTGAAAAAAGACGAAACACAGCCCCCTTACGAAAAAGTTGAAAAGTTGAAAAAAGACGACAAACCCCCCCTTACGAAAAAGTTGAAAAAGGACGACACACCCCATGACGAAAAAGTTGAAAAAAGACGACACACCCCCATGACGAAAAAGTTGAAAAAAGACGAAAAACACCCCCCTTACAAAAAAGTTGAAAAAGTTGAAAAAAGACGACAAACCCCCCCTTACGAAAAAGTTGAAAAAAGATGACACACCCCATGACGAAAAAGTTGAAAAAAGACGACACACCCCCATGACGAAAAAGTTGAAAAAAGATGACAAACCCCCCCTTACGAAAAAGTTGAAAAAAGACGAAACACCCCCCCTTACGAAAAAGTTGAAAAAAGACAACCCACCCCACCCCTTACGAAAAAGTTGAAAAAAGACGACACACCAGGTTGAAAAAATATGATTTTTTTTCAGTGAATTTTTTTTATCTGTAATCTTTTCATGAAAATGTTCTACTTTTTTGAAGCCGAAATCTTTTCATGAAAATTTTTAACTTTTTTGAAATCAAAATTTTTTTGCAAAAACTTTACACTGTTTTGAATCTGACTTTTTTTTCATGATAATTTTCAACTTTTTTGGTGCCGAAATTTTTTCTGTGGAAATTTTCTACTTTTTTGAAGCAGAAATCTTTTCATGAAAATTTTGAACGTTTTTGAAGCCGAAATCTTTTCATGAAAATTTTGAACTTTTAAAAACCGAAATCCTGTCATGAAAATTTTCAACTTTTTTGATGCCGAAATCTTTTCATGAAAATTTTGAACGTTTTTAAAACCGAAATCCTGTCATGAAAATTTTCAACTTTTTTGAAGCCGAAATCTTTTCATGAAAATTTTCAACTTTTTTGAAGCCGAAATCCTGTCATGGAAAATGTTCGACTTTTTTAAAGCCGAAATCTTTTCATGAAAATTTTGAACTTTTCTAAAGCCGAAATCCTGTAATGAAAATTTTAAACTTTTTTGAAGCCGAAATCCTGTCATGAAAATGTTCAACTTTTTTGAAGCTAAAATACTTCATGAAAATGTTCAACTTTTTTGAAGCCGAAATCTTTTCATGAAAATGTTCAACTTTTTTGAAGCTGAAATACTTCATGAAAATATTCAACTTTTTTAAAGCCGAAATCCTGTCGTGAAAATTTTCAACTTTTTGGAATCCGAAATACTTCATTAAAATTTTCAACTTTTTTGAAGCCCAAATACTTCATGAAAATGTTCTACTTTTTTAAAGCCGAAATCCTGACGTGAAAATTTTCAACTTTTTTGAATCCGAAATACTTCATGAAAATTTTCAACTTTTTTGAAGCCGAAATCTTTTCATGAAAATTTTCAACTTTTTTGAAGCCGAAATCTTTTCATGAAAATGTTCAACTTTTTTGAAGCAGAAATACTCCATGAAAATGTTCGACTTTTTTAAAGCCGAAATACTGTCGTGAAAATTTTCAACTTTTTTGAAGCCGAAATACTTCATGAAAATTTTCAACTTTTTTGAAGCCGAAATCTTTTCATGAAAATTTTCAACTTTTTTGAAGCCGAAATACTTCATGAAAATTTTGGACTTTTTTAAAGCTGAAATCCTGTCGTGAAAATTGTCAACTTTTTTGAAGCCGAAATCTTTTCATGAAAATTTTCAACTTTTTTGAAGCAGAAATACTTCATGAAAATGTTCGACTTTTTTAAAGCCGAAATCCTGTCGTGAAAATTTTCAACTTTTTTGAAGCCGAAATCTTTTCATGAAAATGTTCAACTTTTTTGAAGCTGAAATACTTCATGAAAATGTTCAACTTTTTTGAAGCCGAAATCCTGTCGTGAAAATGTTCAACTTTTTTGAAGCCGAAATACTTCATGAAAATTTTGGACTTTTTTAAAGCTGAAATCCTGTCGTGAAAATTTTCAACTTTTTTGAAGCCGAAATATTTTCATGAAAATTTTCAACTTTTTTGAAGCAGAAATACTTCATGAAAATGTTCGACTTTTTTAAAGCCGAAATCCTGTCGTGAAAATTTTCAACTTTTTTGAAGCCGAAATCTTTTCATGAAAATGTTCAACTTTTTTGAAGCTGAAATACTTCATGAAAATGTTCAACTTTTTTGAAGCCGAAATCCTGTCGTGAAAATGTTCAACTTTTTTGAAGCCGAAATACTTCATGAAAATTTTGGACTTTTTTAAAGCTGAAATCCTGTCATGAAAATTTTCAACTTTTTTGAAGCCGAAATCTTTTCATGAAAATTTTCAACTTTTTTGAAGCCGAAATCCTGTCATGGAAAATGTTCGACTTTTTTAAAGCCGAAATCTTTTCATGAAAATTTTGAACTTTTCTAAAGCCGAAATCCTGTAATGAAAATTTTAAACTTTTTTGAAGCCGAAATCCTGTCATGAAAATGTTCAACTTTTTTGAAGCTAAAATACTTCATGAAAATGTTCAACTTTTTTGAAGCCGAAATCTTTTCATGAAAATGTTCAACTTTTTTGAAGCTGAAATACTTCATGAAAATATTCAACTTTTTTAAAGCCGAAATCCTGTCGTGAAAATTTTCAACTTTTTTTAATCCGAAATACTTCATTAAAATTTTCAACTTTTTTGAAGCCGAAATCTTTTCATGAAAATTTTCAACTTTTTTGAAGCCGAAATCTTTTCATGAAAATTTTCAACTTTTTTGAAGCAGAAATACTCCATGAAAATGTTCGACTTTTTTAAAGCCGAAATACTGTCGTGAAAATTTTCAACTTTTTTGAAGCCGAAATACTTCATGAAAATTTTCAACTTTTTTGAAGCCGAAATCTTTTCATGAAAATTTTCAACTTTTTTGAAGCCGAAATACTTCATGAAAATTTTGGACTTTTTTAAAGCTGAAATCCTGTCGTGAAAATTGTCAACTTTTTTGAAGCCGAAATCTTTTCATGAAAATTTTCAACTTTTTTGAAGCAGAAATACTTCATGAAAATGTTCGACTTTTTTAAAGCCGAAATCCTGTCGTGAAAATTTTCAACTTTTTTGAAGCCGAAATCTTTTCATGAAAATGTTCAACTTTTTTGAAGCTGAAATACTTCATGAAAATGTTCAACTTTTTTGAAGCCGAAATCCTGTCGTGAAAATGTTCAACTTTTTTGAAGCCGAAATACTTCATGAAAATTTTGGACTTTTTTAAAGCTGAAATCCTGTCGTGAAAATTTTCAACTTTTTTGAAGCCGAAATATTTTCATGAAAATTTTCAACTTTTTTGAAGCAGAAATACTTCATGAAAATGTTCGACTTTTTTAAAGCCGAAATCCTGTCGTGAAAATTTTCAACTTTTTTGAAGCCGAAATCTTTTAATGAAAATGTTCAACTTTTTTGAAGCTGAAATACTTCAGGAAAATGTTCAACTTTTTTGAAGCCGAAATCCTGTCGTGAAAATGTTCAACTTTTTTGAAGCCGAAATACTTCATGAAAATGTTCGACTTTTTTAAAGCCGAAATCCTGTCGTGAAAATTTTCAACTTTTTTGAAGCCGAAATCTTTTCATGAAAATGTTCAACTTTTTTGAAGCTGAAATACTTCATGAAAATGTTCAACTTTTTTGAAGCCGAAATCCTGTCGTGAAAATTTTCAACTTTTTTGAATCCGAAATACTTCATTAAAATTTTCAACTTTTTTGAAGCCGAAATCTTTTCATGAAAATTTTCAACTTTTTTGAAGCCGAAATCTTTTCATGAAAATTTTCAACTTTTTTGAAGCAGAAATACTCCATGAAAATGTTCGACTTTTTTAAAGCCGAAATACTGTCGTGAAAATTTTCAACTTTTTTGAAGCCGAAATACTTCATGAAAATTTTCAACTTTTTTGAAGCCGAAATCTTTTCATGAAAATTTTCAACTTTTTTGAAGCCGAAATACTTCATGAAAATTTTGGACTTTTTTAAAGCTGAAATCCTGTCGTGAAAATTGTCAACTTTTTTGAAGCCGAAATCTTTTCATGAAAATTTTCAACTTTTTTGAAGCAGAAATACTTCATGAAAATGTTCGACTTTTTTAAAGCCGAAATCCTGTCGTGAAAATTTTCAACTTTTTTGAAGCCGAAATCTTTTCATGAAAATGTTCAACTTTTTTGAAGCTGAAATACTTCATGAAAATGTTCAACTTTTTTGAAGCCGAAATCCTGTCGTGAAAATGTTCAACTTTTTTGAAGCCGAAATACTTCATGAAAATTTTGGACTTTTTTAAAGCTGAAATCCTGTCGTGAAAATTTTCAACTTTTTTGAAGCCGAAATATTTTCATGAAAATTTTCAACTTTTTTGAAGCAGAAATACTTCATGAAAATGTTCGACTTTTTTAAAGCCGAAATCCTGTCGTGAAAATTTTCAACTTTTTTGAAGCCGAAATCTTTTAATGAAAATGTTCAACTTTTTTGAAGCTGAAATACTTCAGGAAAATGTTCAACTTTTTTGAAGCCGAAATCCTGTCGTGAAAATGTTCAACTTTTTTGAAGCCGAAATACTTCATGAAAATGTTCGACTTTTTTAAAGCCGAAATCCTGTCGTGAAAATTTTCAACTTTTTTGAAGCCGAAATCTTTTCATGAAAATGTTCAACTTTTTTGAAGCTGAAATACTTCATGAAAATGTTCAACTTTTTTGAAGCCGAAATCCTGTCGTGAAAATGTTCAACTTTTTTGAAGCCGAAATACTTCATGAAAATTTTGGACTTTTTTAAAGCTGAAATCCTGTCGTGAAAATTTTCAACTTTTTTGAAGCCGAAATATTTTCATGAAAATTTTCAACTTTTTTGAAGCAGAAATACTTCATGAAAATGTTCGACTTTTTTAAAGCCGAAATCCTGTCGTGAAAATTTTCAACTTTTTTGAAGCCGAAATCTTTTAATGAAAATGTTCAACTTTTTTGAAGCTGAAATACTTCAGGAAAATGTTCAACTTTTTTGAAGCCGAAATCCTGTCGTGAAAATGTTCAACTTTTTTGAAGCCGAAATACTTCATGAAAATGTTCGACTTTTTTAAAGCCGAAATCCTGTCGTGAAAATTTTCAACTTTTTTGAAGCCGAAATCTTTTCATGAAAATGTTCAACTTTTTTGAAGCTGAAATACTTCATGAAAATGTTCAACTTTTTTGAAGCCGAAATCCTGTCGTGAAAATGTTCAACTTTTTTGAAGCCGAAATACTTCATGAAAATTTTGGACTTTTTTAAAGCTGAAATCCTGTCGTGAAAATTTTCAACTTTTTTGAAGCCGAAATATTTTCATGAAAATTTTCAACTTTTTTGAAGCAGAAATACTTCATGAAAATGTTCGACTTTTTTAAAGCCGAAATCCTGTCGTGAAAATTTTCAACTTTTTTGAAGCCGAAATCTTTTCATGAAAATGTTCAACTTTTTTGAAGCTGAAATACTTCATGAAAATGTTCAACTTTTTTGAAGCCGAAATCCTGTCGTGAAAATGTTCAACTTTTTTGAAGCCGAAATACTTCATGAAAATTTTGGACTTTTTTAAAGCTGAAATCCTGTCGTGAAAATTTTCAACTTTTTTGAATCCGAAATACTTCATGAAAATTTTCAACTTTTTTGAAGCAGAAATCTTTTCATGAAAATTTTCAACTTTTTTGAAGCCCAAATACTTCATGAAAATGTTCTACTTTTTTAAAGCCGAAATACTTCATGAAAATTTTGGACTTTTTTAAAGCTGAAATCCTGTCGTGAAAATTTTCAACTTTTTTGAAGCCGAAATCTTTTCATGAAAATGTTCAACTTTTTTGAAGCTGAAATACTTCAGGAAAATGTTCAACTTTTTTGAAGCCGAAATCCTGTCGTGAAAATGTTCAACTTTTTTGAAGCCGAAATACTTCATGAAAATGTTCGACTTTTTTAAAGCCGAAATCCTGTCGTGAAAATTTTCAACTTTTTTGAAGCCGAAATCTTTTCATGAAAATGTTCAACTTTTTTGAAGCTGAAATACTTCATGAAAATGTTCAACTTTTTTGAAGCCGAAATCCTGTCGTGAAAATGTTCAACTTTTTTGAAGCCGAAATACTTCATGAAAATTTTGGACTTTTTTAAAGCTGAAATCCTGTCGTGAAAATTTTCAACTTTTTTGAAGCCGAAATCTTTTCATGAAAATTTTCAACTTTTTTGAAGCAGAAATACTTCATGAAAATGTTCGACTTTTTTAAAGCCGAAATCCTGTCGTGAAAATTTTCAACTTTTTTGAAGCCGAAATCTTTTCATGAAAATGTTCAACTTTTTTGAAGCTGAAATACTTCATGAAAATGTTCAACTTTTTTGAAGCCGAAATCCTGTCGTGAAAATGTTCAACTTTTTTGAAGCCGAAATACTTCATGAAAATGTTCGACTTTTTTAAAGCTGAAATCCTGTCGTGAAAATTTTCAACTTTTTTGAATCCGAAATACTTCATGAAAATTTTCAACTTTTTTGAAGCAGAAATCTTTTCATGAAAATTTTCAACTTTTTTGAAGCCCAAATACTTCATGAAAATGTTCTACTTTTTTAAAGCCGAAATACTTCATGAAAATTTTTGACTTTTTTAAAGCTGAAATCCTGTCGTGAAAATTTTCAACTTTTTTGAAGCCGAAATCTTTTCATGAAAATGTTCAACTTTTTTGAAGCTGAAATACTTCAGGAAAATGTTCAACTTTTTTGAAGCCGAAATCCTGTCGTGAAAATGTTCAACTTTTTTGAAGCCGAAATACTTCATGAAAATGTTCGACTTTTTTAAAGCCGAAATCCTGTCGTGAAAATTTTCAACTTTTTTGAAGCCGAAATCTTTTCATGAAAATTTTCAACTTTTTTGAAGCTGAAATACTTCATGAAAATGTTCAACTTTTTTGAAGCCGAAATCCTGTCGTGAAAATGTTCAACTTTTTTGAAGCCGAAATACTTCATGAAAATTTTGGACTTTTTTAAAGCTGAAATCCTGTCGTGAAAATTTTCAACTTTTTTGAAGCCGAAATCTTTTCATGAAAATTTTCAACTTTTTTGAAGCAGAAATACTTCATGAAAATGTTCGACTTTTTTAAAGCCGAAATCCTGTCGTGAAAATTTTCAACTTTTTTGAAGCCGAAATCTTTTCATGAAAATGTTCAACTTTTTTGAAGCTGAAATACTTCATGAAAATGTTCAACTTTTTTGAAGCCGAAATCCTGTCGTGAAAATGTTCAACTTTTTTGAAGCCGAAATACTTCATGAAAATTTTGGACTTTTTTAAAGCCGAAATCCTGTCGTGAAAATTTTCAACTTTTTTGAAGCCGAAATACTTCATTAAAATTTTCAACTTTTTTGAAGCCCAAATACTTCATGAAAATTTTCAACTTTTTTGAAGCAGAAATCTTTTCATGAAAATTTTCAACTTTTTTGAAGCCCAAATACTTCATGAAAATGTTCTACTTTTTTAAAGCCGAAATACTTCATGAAAATTTTGGACTTTTTTAAAGCTGAAATCCTGTCGTGAAAATTTTCAACTTTTTTGAAGCCGAAATATTTTCATGAAAATTTTCAACTTTTTTGAAGCAGAAATACTTCATGAAAATGTTCGACTTTTTTAAAGCCGAAATCCTGTCGTGAAAATTTTCAACTTTTTTGAAGCCGAAATCTTTTCATGAAAATGTTCAACTTTTTTGAAGCTGAAATACTTCATGAAAATGTTCAACTTTTTTGAAGCCGAAATCCTGTCGTGAAAATGTTCAACTTTTTTGAAGCCGAAATACTTCATGAAAATTTTGGACTTTTTTAAAGCTGAAATCCTGTCGTGAAAATTTTCAACTTTTTTGAATCCGAAATACTTCATTAAAATTTTCAACTTTTTTGAAGCCCAAATCTTTTCATGAAAATGTTCAACTTTTTTGAAGCTTAAATACTTCATGAAAATGTTCAACTTTTTTGAAGCCGAAATCCTGTCGTGAAAATGTTCAACTTTTTTGAAGCCGAAATACTTCATGAAAATTTTGAACTTTTTTAAAGCTGAAATCCTGTCGTGAAAATTTTCAACTTTTTTGAATCCGAAATACTTCATTAAAATTTTCAACTTTTTTGAAGCCCAAATACTTCATGAAAATTTTCAACTTTTTTGAAGCAGAAATCTTTTCATGAAAATTTTCAACTTTTTTGAAGCCAAAATACTTCATGAAAATGTTCTACTTTTTTAAAGCCGAAATCCTGACGTGAAAATTTTCAACTTTTTTGAATCCGAAATACTTCATGAAAATGTTCAACTTTTTTGAAGCCGAAATCTTTTCATAAAAATTTTCAACTTTTTTGAAGCCGAAATCTTTTCATGAAAATTTTTAACTTTTTTGAAGCCGAAATACTTCATGAAAATTTTCAACTTTTTTGAAGCAGAAATACTTCATGAAAATGTTCGACTTTTTTAAAGCCGAAATCCTGTCGTGAAAATTTTCAACTTTTTTGAAGCCGAAATCTTTTCATGAAAATTTTCAACTTTTTTGAAGCCGAAATCTTTTCATGAAAATTTTCAACTTTTTTGAAGCCGAAATACATCATGAAAATTTTGGACTCTTTTAAAGCTGAAATCCTGTCGTGAAAATTTTCAACTTTTTTGAAGCCGAAATCTTTTCATGAAAATGTTCAACTTTTTTGAAGCAGAAATACTTCATGAAAATGTTCAACTTTTTTGAAGCTGAAATCCTGTCGTGAAAATGTTCAACTTTTTTGAAGCCGAAATACTTCATGAAAATTTTCAACTTTTTTGAAGCCGAAATCCTGTCGTGAAAATTTTCAACTTTTTTGAAGCCGAAATATTTTCATGAAAATTTTCAACTTTTTTGAAGCAGAAATACTTCATGAAAATGTTCGACTTTTTTAAAGCCGAAATCCTGTCGTGAAAATTTTCAACTTTTTTGAAGCCGAAATCTTTTCATGAAAATGTTCAACTTTTTTGAAGCTGAAATACTTCATGAAAATGTTCAACTTTTTTGAAGCCGAAATCCTGTCGTGAAAATGTTCAACTTTTTTGAAGCCGAAATACTTCATGAAAATTTTGAACTTTTTTAAAGCTGAAATCCTGTCGTGAAAATTTTCAACTTTTTTGAATCCGAAATACTTCATTAAAATTTTCAACTTTTTTGAAGCCCAAATACTTCATGAAAATGTTCTACTTTTTTAAAGCCGAAATCCTGACGTGAAAATTTTCAACTTTTTTGAATCCGAAATCTTTTCATGAAAATTTTCAACTTTTTTGAAGCCGAAATCTTTTCATGAAAATTTTCAACTTTTTTGAAGCAGAAATACTTCATGAAAATGTTCAACTTTTTTGAAGCCGAAATCCTGTCGTGAAAATGTTCAACTTTTTTGAAGCCGAAATACTTCATGAAAATTTTGGACTTTTTTAAAGCTGAAATCCTGTCGTGAAAATTTTCAACTTTTTTGAAGCCGAAATCTTTTCATGAAAATGTTCAACTTTTTTGAAGCAGAAATACTTCATGAAAATGTTCAACTTTTTTGAAGCTGAAATACTTCATGAAAATGTTCAACTTTTTTGAAGCCGAAATCCTGTCGTGAAAATGTTCAACTTTTTTGAAGCCGAAATACTTCATGAAAATTTTGGACTTTTTTAAAGCTGAAATCCTGTCGTGAAAATTTTCAACTTTTTTGAAGCCGAAATCTTTTCATGAAAATTTTCAACTTTTTTGAAGCCGAAATCTTTTCATGAAAATTTTCAACTTTTTTGAAGCCGAAATACTTCATGAAAATTTTGGACTTTTTTAAAGCTGAAATCCTGTCGTGAAAATTTTCAACTTTTTTGAAGCCGAAATATTTTCATGAAAATTTTCAACTTTTTTGAAGCAGAAATACTTCATGAAAATGTTCGACTTTTTTAAAGCCGAAATCCTGTCGTGAAAATTTTCAACTTTTTTGAAGCCGAAATCTTTTCATGAAAATGTTCAACTTTTTTGAAGCTGAAATACTTCATGAAAATGTTCAACTTTTTTGAAGCCGAAATCCTGTCGTGAAAATGTTCAACTTTTTTGAAGCCGAAATACTTCATGAAAATTTTGAACTTTTTTAAAGCTGAAATCCTGTCGTGAAAATTTTCAACTTTTTTGAATCCGAAATACTTCATTAAAATTTTCAACTTTTTTGAAGCCCAAATACTTCATGAAAATTTTCAACTTTTTTGAAGCAGAAATCTTTTCATGAAAATTTTCAACTTTTTTGAAGCCAAAATACTTCATGAAAATGTTCTACTTTTTTAAAGCCGAAATCCTGACGTGAAAATTTTCAACTTTTTTGAATCCGAAATACTTCATGAAAATGTTCAACTTTTTTGAAGCCGAAATCTTTTCATAAAAATTTTCAACTTTTTTGAAGCCGAAATCTTTTCATGAAAATTTTTAACTTTTTTGAAGCCGAAATACTTCATGAAAATTTTCAACTTTTTTGAAGCAGAAATACTTCATGAAAATGTTCGACTTTTTTAAAGCCGAAATCCTGTCGTGAAAATTTTCAACTTTTTTGAAGCCGAAATCTTTTCATGAAAATTTTCAACTTTTTTGAAGCCGAAATCTTTTCATGAAAATGTTCAACTTTTTTGAAGCTGAAATACTTCATGAAAATGTTCAACTTTTTTGAAGCCGAAATCCTGTCGTGAAAATGTTCAACTTTTTTGAAGCCGAAATACTTCATGAAAATGTTCGACTTTTTTAAAGCTGAAATCCTGTCGTGAAAATTTTCAACTTTTTTGAATCCGAAATACTTCATGAAAATTTTCAACTTTTTTGAAGCAGAAATCTTTTCATGAAAATTTTCAACTTTTTTGAAGCCCAAATACTTCATGAAAATGTTCTACTTTTTTAAAGCCGAAATACTTCATGAAAATTTTTGACTTTTTTAAAGCTGAAATCCTGTCGTGAAAATTTTCAACTTTTTTGAAGCCGAAATCTTTTCATGAAAATGTTCAACTTTTTTGAAGCTGAAATACTTCAGGAAAATGTTCAACTTTTTTGAAGCCGAAATCCTGTCGTGAAAATGTTCAACTTTTTTGAAGCCGAAATACTTCATGAAAATGTTCGACTTTTTTAAAGCCGAAATCCTGTCGTGAAAATTTTCAACTTTTTTGAAGCCGAAATCTTTTCATGAAAATTTTCAACTTTTTTGAAGCTGAAATACTTCATGAAAATGTTCAACTTTTTTGAAGCCGAAATCCTGTCGTGAAAATGTTCAACTTTTTTGAAGCCGAAATACTTCATGAAAATTTTGGACTTTTTTAAAGCTGAAATCCTGTCGTGAAAATTTTCAACTTTTTTGAAGCCGAAATCTTTTCATGAAAATTTTCAACTTTTTTGAAGCAGAAATACTTCATGAAAATGTTCGACTTTTTTAAAGCCGAAATCCTGTCGTGAAAATTTTCAACTTTTTTGAAGCCGAAATCTTTTCATGAAAATGTTCAACTTTTTTGAAGCTGAAATACTTCATGAAAATGTTCAACTTTTTTGAAGCCGAAATCCTGTCGTGAAAATGTTCAACTTTTTTGAAGCCGAAATACTTCATGAAAATTTTGGACTTTTTTAAAGCCGAAATCCTGTCGTGAAAATTTTCAACTTTTTTGAAGCCGAAATACTTCATTAAAATTTTCAACTTTTTTGAAGCCCAAATACTTCATGAAAATTTTCAACTTTTTTGAAGCAGAAATCTTTTCATGAAAATTTTCAACTTTTTTGAATCCGAAATACTTCATTAAAATTTTCAACTTTTTTGAAGCCCAAATCTTTTCATGAAAATGTTCAACTTTTTTGAAGCTGAAATACTTCATGAAAATGTTCAACTTTTTTGAAGCCGAAATCCTGTCGTGAAAATGTTCAACTTTTTTGAAGCCGAAATACTTCATGAAAATTTTGAACTTTTTTAAAGCTGAAATCCTGTCGTGAAAATTTTCAACTTTTTTGAATCCGAAATACTTCATTAAAATTTTCAACTTTTTTGAAGCCCAAATACTTCATGAAAATTTTCAACTTTTTTGAAGCAGAAATCTTTTCATGAAAATTTTCAACTTTTTTGAAGCCAAAATACTTCATGAAAATGTTCTACTTTTTTAAAGCCGAAATCCTGACGTGAAAATTTTCAACTTTTTTGAATCCGAAATACTTCATGAAAATGTTCAACTTTTTTGAAGCCGAAATCTTTTCATAAAAATTTTCAACTTTTTTGAAGCCGAAATCTTTTCATGAAAATTTTTAACTTTTTTGAAGCCGAAATACTTCATGAAAATTTTCAACTTTTTTGAAGCAGAAATACTTCATGAAAATGTTCGACTTTTTTAAAGCCGAAATCCTGTCGTGAAAATTTTCAACTTTTTTGAAGCCGAAATCTTTTCATGAAAATTTTCAACTTTTTTGAAGCCGAAATCTTTTCATGAAAATTTTCAACTTTTTTGAAGCCGAAATACATCATGAAAATTTTGGACTCTTTTAAAGCTGAAATCCTGTCGTGAAAATTTTCAACTTTTTTGAAGCCGAAATCTTTTCATGAAAATGTTCAACTTTTTTGAAGCAGAAATACTTCATGAAAATGTTCAACTTTTTTGAAGCCGAAATCCTGTCGTGAAAATGTTCAACTTTTTTGAAGCCGAAATACTTCATGAAAATTTTCAACTTTTTTGAAGCCGAAATCCTGTCGTGAAAATTTTCAACTTTTTTGAAGCCGAAATATTTTCATGAAAATTTTCAACTTTTTTGAAGCAGAAATACTTCATGAAAATGTTCGACTTTTTTAAAGCCGAAATCCTGTCGTGAAAATTTTCAACTTTTTTGAAGCCGAAATCTTTTCATGAAAATGTTCAACTTTTTTGAAGCTGAAATACTTCATGAAAATGTTCAACTTTTTTGAAGCCGAAATCCTGTCGTGAAAATGTTCAACTTTTTTGAAGCCGAAATACTTCATGAAAATTTTGAACTTTTTTAAAGCTGAAATCCTGTCGTGAAAATTTTCAACTTTTTTGAATCCGAAATACTTCATTAAAATTTTCAACTTTTTTGAAGCCCAAATACTTCATGAAAATGTTCTACTTTTTTAAAGCCGAAATCCTGACGTGAAAATTTTCAACTTTTTTGAATCCGAAATCTTTTCATGAAAATTTTTAACTTTTTTGAAGCCGAAATACTTCATGAAAATTTTCAACTTTTTTGAAGCAGAAATACTTCATGAAAATGTTCGACTTTTTTAAAGCCGAAATCCTGTCGTGAAAATTTTCAACTTTTTTGAAGCCGAAATCTTTTCATGAAAATTTTCAACTTTTTTGAAGCCGAAATCTTTTCATGAAAATTTTCAACTTTTTTGAAGCCGAAATACATCATGAAAATTTTGGACTCTTTTAAAGCTGAAATCCTGTCGTGAAAATTTTCAACTTTTTTGAAGCCGAAATCTTTTCATGAAAATGTTCAACTTTTTTGAAGCAGAAATACTTCATGAAAATGTTCAACTTTTTTGAAGCCGAAATCCTGTCGTGAAAATGTTCAACTTTTTTGAAGCCGAAATACTTCATGAAAATTTTGGACTTTTTTAAAGCTGAAATCCTGTCGTGAAAATTTTCAACTTTTTTGAAGCCGAAATCTTTTCATGAAAATGTTCAACTTTTTTGAAGCAGAAATACTTCATGAAAATGTTCAACTTTTTTGAAGCTGAAATACTTCATGAAAATGTTCAACTTTTTTGAAGCCGAAATCCTGTCGTGAAAATGTTCAACTTTTTTGAAGCCGAAATACTTCATGAAAATTTTGGACTTTTTTAAAGCTGAAATCCTGTCGTGAAAATTTTCAACTTTTTTGAAGCCGAAATCTTTTCATGAAAATTTTCAACTTTTTTGAAGCCGAAATCTTTTCATGAAAATTTTCAACTTTTTTGAAGCCGAAATACTTCATGAAAATTTTGGACTTTTTTAAAGCTGAAATCCTGTCGTGAAAATTTTCAACTTTTTTGAAGCCGAAATATTTTCATGAAAATTTTCAACTTTTTTGAAGCAGAAATACTTCATGAAAATGTTCGACTTTTTTAAAGCCGAAATCCTGTCGTGAAAATTTTCAACTTTTTTGAAGCCGAAATCTTTTCATGAAAATGTTCAACTTTTTTGAAGCTGAAATACTTCATGAAAATGTTCAACTTTTTTGAAGCCGAAATCCTGTCGTGAAAATGTTCAACTTTTTTGAAGCCGAAATACTTCATGAAAATTTTGAACTTTTTTAAAGCTGAAATCCTGTCGTGAAAATTTTCAACTTTTTTGAATCCGAAATACTTCATTAAAATTTTCAACTTTTTTGAAGCCCAAATACTTCATGAAAATTTTCAACTTTTTTGAAGCAGAAATCTTTTCATGAAAATTTTCAACTTTTTTGAAGCCAAAATACTTCATGAAAATGTTCTACTTTTTTAAAGCCGAAATCCTGACGTGAAAATTTTCAACTTTTTTGAATCCGAAATACTTCATGAAAATTTTCAACTTTTTTGAAGCTGAAATCTTTTCATAAAAATTTTCAACTTTTTTGAAGCCGAAATCTTTTCATGAAAATTTTTAACTTTTTTGAAGCCGAAATACTTCATGAAAATTTTCAACTTTTTTGAAGCCGAAATCTTTTCATGAAAATTTTCAACTTTTTTGAAGCAGAAATACTTCATGAAAATGTTCGACTTTTTTAAAGCCGAAATCCTGTCGTGAAAATTTTCAACTTTTTTGAAGCCGAAATCTTTTCATGAAAATGTTCAACTTTTTTGAAGCTGAAATACTTCATGAAAATGTTCAACTTTTTTGAAGCCGAAATCCTGTCGTGAAAATGTTCAACTTTTTTGAAGCCGAAATACTTCATGAAAATTTTGGACTTTTTTAAAGCCGAAATCCTGTCGTGAAAATTTTCAACTTTTTTGAAGCCGAAATACTTCATTAAAATTTTCAACTTTTTTGAAGCCCAAATACTTCATGAAAATTTTCAACTTTTTTGAAGCAGAAATCTTTTCATGAAAATTTTCAACTTTTTTGAAGCCCAAATACTTCATGAAAATGTTCTACTTTTTTAAAGCCGAAATACTTCATGAAAATTTTGGACTTTTTTAAAGCTGAAATCCTGTCGTGAAAATTTTCAACTTTTTTGAAGCCGAAATATTTTCATGAAAATTTTCAACTTTTTTGAAGCAGAAATACTTCATGAAAATGTTCGACTTTTTTAAAGCCGAAATCCTGTCGTGAAAATTTTCAACTTTTTTAAAGCCGAAATCTTTTCATGAAAATGTTCAACTTTTTTGAAGCTGAAATACTTCATGAAAATGTTCAACTTTTTTGAAGCCGAAATCCTGTCGTGAAAATGTTCAACTTTTTTGAAGCCGAAATACTTCATGAAAATTTTGGACTTTTTTAAAGCTGAAATCCTGTCGTGAAAATTTTCAACTTTTTTGAATCCGAAATACTTCATTAAAATTTTCAACTTTTTTGAAGCCCAAATCTTTTCATGAAAATGTTCAACTTTTTTGAAGCTGAAATACTTCATGAAAATGTTCAACTTTTTTGAAGCCGAAATCCTGTCGTGAAAATGTTCAACTTTTTTGAAGCCGAAATACTTCATGAAAATTTTGAACTTTTTTAAAGCTGAAATCCTGTCGTGAAAATTTTCAACTTTTTTGAATCCGAAATACTTCATTAAAATTTTCAACTTTTTTGAAGCCCAAATACTTCATGAAAATTTTCAACTTTTTTGAAGCAGAAATCTTTTCATGAAAATTTTCAACTTTTTTGAAGCCAAAATACTTCATGAAAATGTTCTACTTTTTTAAAGCCGAAATCCTGACGTGAAAATTTTCAACTTTTTTGAATCCGAAATACTTCATGAAAATGTTCAACTTTTTTGAAGCCGAAATCTTTTCATAAAAATTTTCAACTTTTTTGAAGCCGAAATCTTTTCATGAAAATTTTTAACTTTTTTGAAGCCGAAATACTTCATGAAAATTTTCAACTTTTTTGAAGCAGAAATACTTCATGAAAATGTTCGACTTTTTTAAAGCCGAAATCCTGTCGTGAAAATTTTCAACTTTTTTGAAGCCGAAATCTTTTCATGAAAATTTTCAACTTTTTTGAAGCCGAAATCTTTTCATGAAAATTTTCAACTTTTTTGAAGCCGAAATACATCATGAAAATTTTGGACTCTTTTAAAGCTGAAATCCTGTCGTGAAAATTTTCAACTTTTTTGAAGCCGAAATCTTTTCATGAAAATGTTCAACTTTTTTGAAGCAGAAATACTTCATGAAAATGTTCAACTTTTTTGAAGCCGAAATCCTGTCGTGAAAATGTTCAACTTTTTTGAAGCCGAAATACTTCATGAAAATTTTCAACTTTTTTGAAGCCGAAATCCTGTCGTGAAAATTTTCAACTTTTTTGAAGCCGAAATATTTTCATGAAAATTTTCAACTTTTTTGAAGCAGAAATACTTCATGAAAATGTTCGACTTTTTTAAAGCCGAAATCCTGTCGTGAAAATTTTCAACTTTTTTGAAGCCGAAATCTTTTCATGAAAATGTTCAACTTTTTTGAAGCTGAAATACTTCATGAAAATGTTCAACTTTTTTGAAGCCGAAATCCTGTCGTGAAAATGTTCAACTTTTTTGAAGCCGAAATACTTCATGAAAATTTTGAACTTTTTTAAAGCTGAAATCCTGTCGTGAAAATTTTCAACTTTTTTGAATCCGAAATACTTCATTAAAATTTTCAACTTTTTTGAAGCCCAAATACTTCATGAAAATGTTCTACTTTTTTAAAGCCGAAATCCTGACGTGAAAATTTTCAACTTTTTTGAATCCGAAATCTTTTCATGAAAATTTTTAACTTTTTTGAAGCCGAAATACTTCATGAAAATTTTCAACTTTTTTGAAGCAGAAATACTTCATGAAAATGTTCGACTTTTTTAAAGCCGAAATCCTGTCGTGAAAATTTTCAACTTTTTTGAAGCCGAAATCTTTTCATGAAAATTTTCAACTTTTTTGAAGCCGAAATCTTTTCATGAAAATTTTCAACTTTTTTGAAGCCGAAATACATCATGAAAATTTTGGACTCTTTTAAAGCTGAAATCCTGTCGTGAAAATTTTCAACTTTTTTGAAGCCGAAATCTTTTCATGAAAATGTTCAACTTTTTTGAAGCAGAAATACTTCATGAAAATGTTCAACTTTTTTGAAGCCGAAATCCTGTCGTGAAAATGTTCAACTTTTTTGAAGCCGAAATACTTCATGAAAATTTTGGACTTTTTTAAAGCTGAAATCCTGTCGTGAAAATTTTCAACTTTTTTGAAGCCGAAATCTTTTCATGAAAATGTTCAACTTTTTTGAAGCAGAAATACTTCATGAAAATGTTCAACTTTTTTGAAGCTGAAATACTTCATGAAAATGTTCAACTTTTTTGAAGCCGAAATCCTGTCGTGAAAATGTTCAACTTTTTTGAAGCCGAAATACTTCATGAAAATTTTGGACTTTTTTAAAGCCGAAATCCTGTCGTGAAAATTTTCAACTTTTTTGAAGCCGAAATCTTTTCATGAAAATTTTCAACTTTTTTGAAGCCGAAATCTTTTCATGAAAATTTTCAACTTTTTTGAAGCCGAAATACTTCATGAAAATTTTGGACTTTTTTAAAGCTGAAATCCTGTCGTGAAAATTTTCAACTTTTTTGAAGCCGAAATATTTTCATGAAAATTTTCAACTTTTTTGAAGCAGAAATACTTCATGAAAATGTTCGACTTTTTTAAAGCCGAAATCCTGTCGTGAAAATTTTCAACTTTTTTGAAGCCGAAATCTTTTCATGAAAATGTTCAACTTTTTTGAAGCTGAAATACTTCATGAAAATGTTCAACTTTTTTGAAGCCGAAATCCTGTCGTGAAAATGTTCAACTTTTTTGAAGCCGAAATACTTCATGAAAATTTTGAACTTTTTTAAAGCTGAAATCCTGTCGTGAAAATTTTCAACTTTTTTGAATCCGAAATACTTCATTAAAATTTTCAACTTTTTTGAAGCCCAAATACTTCATGAAAATTTTCAACTTTTTTGAAGCAGAAATCTTTTCATGAAAATTTTCAACTTTTTTGAAGCCAAAATACTTCATGAAAATGTTCTACTTTTTTAAAGCCGAAATCCTGACGTGAAAATTTTCAACTTTTTTGAATCCGAAATACTTCATGAAAATTTTCAACTTTTTTGAAGCTGAAATCTTTTCATAAAAATTTTCAACTTTTTTGAAGCCGAAATCTTTTCATGAAAATTTTTAACTTTTTTGAAGCCGAAATACTTCATGAAAATTTTCAACTTTTTTGAAGCAGAAATACTTCATGAAAATGTTCGACTTTTTTAAAGCCGAAATCCTGTCGTGAAAATTTTCAACTTTTTTGAAGCCGAAATCTTTTCATGAAAATTTTCAACTTTTTTGAAGCCGAAATCTTTTCATGAAAATTTTCAACTTTTTTGAAGCCGAAATACATCATGAAAATTTTGGACTCTTTTAAAGCTGAAATCCTGTCGTGAAAATTTTCAACTTTTTTGAAGCCGAAATCTTTTCATGAAAATGTTCAACTTTTTTGAAGCAGAAATACTTCATGAAAATGTTCAACTTTTTTGAAGCCGAAATCCTGTCGTGAAAATGTTCAACTTTTTTGAAGCCGAAATACTTCATGAAAATTTTGGACTTTTTTAAAGCTGAAATCCTGTCGTGAAAATTTTCAACTTTTTTGAAGCCGAAATCTTTTCATGAAAATGTTCAACTTTTTTGAAGCAGAAATACTTCATGAAAATGTTCAACTTTTTTGAAGCCGAAATCCTGTCGTGAAAATGTTCAACTTTTTTGAAGCCGAAATACTTCATGAAAATTTTGGACTTTTTTAAAGCTGAAATCCTGTCGTGAAAATTTTCAACTTTTTTGAAGCCGAAATCTTTTCATGAAAATTTTCAACTTTTTTGAAGCAGAAATACTTCATGAAAATGTTCGACTTTTTTAAAGCCGAAATCCTGTCGTGAAAATGTTCAACTTTTTTGAAGCCGAAATACTTCATGAAAATTTTGGACTTTTTTAAAGCTGAAATCCTGTCGTGAAAATTTTCAACTTTTTTGAAGTCGAAATATTTTCATGAAAATTTTCAACTTTTTTGAAGCAGAAATACTTCATGAAAATGTTCGACTTTTTTAAAGCCGAAATCCTGTCGTGAAAATTTTCAACTTTTTTGAAGCCGAAATCTTTTCATGAAAATGTTCAACTTTTTTGAAGCTGAAATACTTCATGAAAATGTTCAACTTTTTTGAAGCCGAAATCCTGTCGTGAAAATGTTCAACTTTTTTGAAGCCGAAATACTTCATGAAAATTTTGGACTTTTTTAAAGCTGAAATCCTGTCGTGAAAATTTTCAACTTTTTTGAAGCCGAAATCTTTTCATGAAAATTTTCAACTTTTTTGAAGCCCAAATACTTCATGAAAATGTTCTACTTTTTTAAAGCCGAAATCCTGACGTGAAAATTTTCAACTTTTTTGAATCCGAAATACTTCATGAAAATTTTGGACTTTTTTGAAGCCGAAATCTTTTCATAAAAATTTTCAACTTTTTTGAAGCCGAAATCTTTTCATGAAAATTTTCAACTTTTTTGAAGCCGAAATACTTCATGAAAATTTTCAACTTTTTTGAAGCAGAAATACTTCATGAAAATGTTCG
Source organism: Labrus mixtus (assembly GCF_963584025.1). Taxonomy (NCBI): domain Eukaryota; kingdom Metazoa; phylum Chordata; class Actinopteri; order Labriformes; family Labridae; genus Labrus; species Labrus mixtus. The sequence goes on from NW_026870257.1 coordinate 29,453, forward strand.
ACTTTTTTAAAGCTGAAATCCTGTCGTGAAAATTTTCAACTTTTTTGAAGCCGAAATCTTTTCATGAAAATGTTCAACTTTTTTGAAGCTGAAATACTTCATGAAAATGTTCAACTTTTTTGAAGCCGAAATCCTGTCGTGAAAATGTTCAACTTTTTTGAAGCCGAAATACTTCATGAAAATTTGGGACTTTTTTAAAGCTGAAATCCTGTCGTGAAAATTTTCAACTTTTTTGAAGCCGAAATCTTTTCATGAAAATTTTCAACTTTTTTGAAGCAGAAATCTTTTCATGAAAATTTTCAACTTTTTTGAAGCCCAAATACTTCATGAAAATGTTCTACTTTTTTAAATCCGAAATCCTGACGTGAAAATTTTCAACTTTTTTGAATCCGAAATACTTCATGAAAATTTTCAACTTTTTTGAAGCCGAAATCTTTTCATAAAAATTTTCAACTTTTTTGAAGCCGAAATCTTTTCATGAAAATGTTCAACTTTTTTGAAGCAGAAATACTTCATGAAAATGTTCAACTTTTTTGAAGCCGAAATCCTGTCGTGAAAATGTTCAACTTTTTTGAAGCCGAAATACTTCATGAAAATTTTGGACTTTTTTAAAGCTGAAATCCTGTCGTGAAAATTTTCAACTTTTTTGAAGCCGAAATCTTTTCATGAAAATTTTCAACTTTTTTGAAGCAGAAATCTTTTCATGAAAATTTTCAACTTTTTTGAAGCCCAAATACTTCATGAAAATGTTCTACTTTTTTAAATCCGAAATCCTGACGTGAAAATTTTCAACTTTTTTGAATCCGAAATACTTCATGAAAATTTTCAACTTTTTTGAAGCCGAAATCTTTTCATAAAAATTTTCAACTTTTTTGAAGCCGAAATCTTTTCATGAAAATGTTCAACTTTTTTGAAGCAGAAATACTTCATGAAAATGTTCAACTTTTTTGAAGCCGAAATCCTGTCGTGAAAATGTTCAACTTTTTTGAAGCCGAAATACTTCATGAAAATTTTGGACTTTTTTAAAGCTGAAATCCTGTCGTGAAAATTTTCAACTTTTTTGAAGCCGAAATCTTTTCATGAAAATGTTCAACTTTTTTGAAGCAGAAATACTTCATGAAAATGTTCAACTTTTTTGAAGCCGAAATCCTGTCGTGAAAATGTTCAACTTTTTTGAAGCCGAAATACTTCATGGAAATTTTGGACTTTTTTAAAGCTGAAATCCTGTCGTGAAAATTTTCAACTTTTTTGAAGTCGAAATATTTTCATGAAAATTTTCAACTTTTTTGAAGCAGAAATACTTCATGAAAATGTTCGACTTTTTTAAAGCCGAAATCCTGTCGTGAAAATTTTCAACTTTTTTGAAGCCGAAATCTTTTCATGAAAATGTTCAACTTTTTTGAAGCTGAAATACTTCATGAAAATGTTCAACTTTTTTGACGCCGAAATCCTGTCGTGAAAATGTTCAACTTTTTTGAAGCCGAAATACTTCATGAAAATTTTGGACTTTTTTAAAGCTGAAATCCTGTCGTGAAAATTTTCAACTTTTTTGAAGCCGAAATCTTTTCATGAAAATTTTCAACTTTTTTGAAGCAGAAATACTTCATGAAAATGTTCGACTTTTTTAAAGCCGAAATCCTGTCGTGAAAATGTTCAACTTTTTTGAAGCCGAAATACTTCATGAAAATTTTGGACTTTTTTAAAGCTGAAATCCTGTCGTGAAAATTTTCAACTTTTTTGAAGTCGAAATATTTTCATGAAAATTTTCAACTTTTTTGAAGCAGAAATACTTCATGAAAATGTTCGACTTTTTTAAAGCCGAAATCCTGTCGTGAAAATTTTCAACTTTTTTGAAGCTGAAATCTTTTCATGAAAATGTTCAACTTTTTTGAAGCTGAAATACTTCATGAAAATGTTCAACTTTTTTGAAGCCGAAATCCTGTCGTGAAAATGTTCAACTTTTTTGAAGCCGAAATACTTCATGAAAATTTTGGACTTTTTTAAAGCTGAAATCCTGTCGTGAAAATTTTCAACTTTTTTGAAGCCGAAATCTTTTCATGAAAATTTTCAACTTTTTTGAAGCCCAAATACTTCATGAAAATGTTCTACTTTTTTAAAGCCGAAATCCTGACGTGTAAATTTTCAACTTTTTTGAATCCGAAATACTTCATGAAAATTTTGGACTTTTTTGAAGCCGAAATCTTTTCATAAAAATTTTCAACTTTTTTGAAGCCGAAATCTTTTCATGAAAATTTTCAACTTTTTTGAAGCCGAAATACTTCATGAAAATTTTCAACTTTTTTGAAGCAGAAATACTTCATGAAAATGTTCGACTTTTTTAAAGCTGAAATCCTGTCGTGAAAATTTTCAACTTTTTTGAAGCCGAAATACTTCATGAAAATTTTGGACTTTTTTGAAGCCGAAATCTTTTCATAAAAATTTTCAACTTTTTTGAAGCCGAAATCTTTTCATGAAAATTTTCAACTTTTTTGAAGCCGAAATACTTCATGAAAATTTTCAACTTTTTTGAAGCAGAAATACTTCATGAAAATGTTCGACTTTTTTAAAGCTGAAATCCTGTCGTGAAAATTTTCAACTTTTTTGAAGCCGAAATCTTTTCATGAAAATGTTCAACTTTTTTGAAGCTGAAATACTTCATGAAAATGTTCAACTTTTTTGAAGCCGAAATCCTGTCGTGAAAATGTTCAACTTTTTTGAAGCCGAAATACTTCATGAAAATTTGGGACTTTTTTAAAGCTGAAATCCTGTCGTGAAAATTTTCAACTTTTTTGAAGCCGAAATCTTTTCATGAAAATGTTCAACTTTTTTGAAGCAGAAATACTTCATGAAAATGTTCAACTTTTTTGAAGCCGAAATCCTGTCGTGAAAATGTTCAACTTTTTTGAAGCCGAAATACTTCATGAAAATTTTGGACTTTTTTAAAGCTGAAATCCTGTCGTGAAAATTTTCAACTTTTTTGAAGCCGAAATCTTTTCATGAAAATTTTCAACTTTTTTGAAGCAGAAATCTTTTCATGAAAATTTTCAACTTTTTTGAAGCCCAAATACTTCATGAAAATGTTCTACTTTTTTAAATCCGAAATCCTGACGTGAAAATTTTCAACTTTTTTGAATCCGAAATACTTCATGAAAATTTTCAACTTTTTTGAAGCCGAAATCTTTTCATAAAAATTTTCAACTTTTTTGAATCCGAAATCTTTTCATGAAAATGTTCAACTTTTTTGAAGCAGAAATACTTCATGAAAATGTTCAACTTTTTTGAAGCCGAAATCCTGTCGTGAAAATTTTCAACTTTTTTGAAGCCGAAATACTTCATGAAAATTTTGGACTTTTTTAAAGCTGAAATCCTGTCGTGAAAATTTTCAACTTTTTTGAAGCCGAAATCTTTTCATGAAAATGTTCAACTTTTTTGAAGCAGAAATACTTCATGAAAATGTTCAACTTTTTTGAAGCCGAAATCCTGTCGTGAAAATGTTCAACTTTTTTGAAGCCGAAATACTTCATGGAAATTTTGGACTTTTTTAAAGCTGAAATCCTGTCGTGAAAATTTTCAACTTTTTTGAAGTCGAAATATTTTCATGAAAATTTTCAACTTTTTTGAAGCAGAAATACTTCATGAAAATGTTCGACTTTTTTAAAGCCGAAATCCTGTCGTGAAAATTTTCAACTTTTTTGAAGCCGAAATCTTTTCATGAAAATGTTCAACTTTTTTGAAGCTGAAATACTTCATGAAAATGTTCAACTTTTTTGAAGCCGAAATCCTGTCGTGAAAATGTTCAACTTTTTTGAAGCCGAAATACTTCATGAAAATTTTGGACTTTTTTAAAGCTGAAATCCTGTCGTGAAAATTTTCAACTTTTTTGAAGCCGAAATCTTTTCATGAAAATTTTCAACTTTTTTGAAGCCGAAATCTTTTCATGAAAATTTTCAACTTTTTTGAAGCCCAAATACTTCATGAAAATGTTCTACTTTTTTAAAGCCGAAATCCTGACGTGAAAATTTTCAACTTTTTTGAATCCGAAATACTTCATGAATATGTTCGACTTTTTTAAAGCCGAAATCCTGTCGTGAAAATTTTCAACTTTTTTGAAGCCGAAATATTTTCATGAAAATGTTCAACTTTTTTGAAGCTGAAATACTTCATGAAAATGTTCAACTTTTTTGAAGCCGAAATCCTGTCGTGAAAATGTTCAACTTTTTTGAAGCCGAAATACTTCATGGAAATTTTGGACTTTTTTAAAGCTGAAATCCTGTCGTGAAAATTTTCAACTTTTTTGAAGTCGAAATATTTTCATGAAAATTTTCAACTTTTTTGAAGCTGAAATACTTCATGAAAATGTTCAACTTTTTTGAAGCCGAAATCCTGTCGTGAAAATGTTCAACTTTTTTGAAGCCGAAATACTTCATGAAAATTTTGGACTTTTTTAAAGCTGAAATCCTGTCGTGAAAATTTTCAACTTTTTTGAAGCCGAAATCTTTTCATGAAAATTTTCAACTTTTTTGAAGCCGAAATCTTTTCATGAAAATGTTCAACTTTTTTGAAGCTGAAATACTTCATGAAAATGTTCAACTTTTTTGAAGCCGAAATCCTGTCGTGAAAATGTTCAACTTTTTTGAAGCCGAAATACTTCATGAAAATTTTGGACTTTTTTAAAGCTGAAATCCTGTCGTGAAAATTTTCAACTTTTTTGAAGCCGAAATATTTTCATGAAAATTTTCAACTTTTTTGAAGCAGAAATACTTCATGAAAATGTTCGACTTTTTTAAAGCCGAAATCCTGTCGTGAAAATTTTCAACTTTTTTGAAGCCGAAATCTTTTCATGAAAATGTTCAACTTTTTTGAAGCTGAAATACTTCATGAAAATGTTCAACTTTTTTGAAGCCGAAATCCTGTCGTGAAAATGTTCAACTTTTTTGAAGCCGAAATACTTCATGAAAATTTTGGACTTTTTTAAAGCTGAAATCCTGTCGTGAAAATGTTCAACTTTTTTGAATCCGAAATACTTCATTAAAATTTTCAACTTTTTTGAAGCCCAAATACTTCATGAAAATTTTCAACTTTTTTGAAGCAGAAATCTTTTCATGAAAATTTTCAACTTTTTTGAAGCCCAAATACTTCATGAAAATGTTCTACTTTTTTAAAGCCGAAATACTTCATGAAAAGTTTGGACTTTTTTAAAGCTGAAATCCTGTCGTGAAAATTTTCAACTTTTTTGAAGCCGAAATCTTTTCATGAAAATGTTCAACTTTTTTGAAGCTGAAATACTTCAGGAAAATGTTCAACTTTTTTGAAGCCGAAATCCTGTCGTGAAAATGTTCAACTTTTTTGAAGCCGAAATACTTCATGAAAATGTTCGACTTTTTTAAAGCCGAAATCCTGTCGTGAATATTTTCAACTTTTTTGAAGCCGAAATCTTTTCATGAAAATGTTCAACTTTTTTGAAGCTGAAATACTTCATGAAAATGTTCAACTTTTTTGAAGCCGAAATCCTGTCGTGAAAATGTTCAACTTTTTTGAAGCCGAAATACTTCATGAAAATTTTGGACTTTTTTAAAGCTGAAATCCTGTCGTGAAAATTTTCAACTTTTTTGAAGCCGAAATATTTTCATGAAAATTTTCAACTTTTTTGAAGCAGAAATACTTCATGAAAATGTTCGACTTTTTTAAAGCCGAAATCCTGTCGTGAAAATTTTCAACTTTTTTGAAGCCGAAATCTTTTCATGAAAATGTTCAACTTTTTTGAAGCTGAAATACTTCATGAAAATGTTCAACTTTTTTGAAGCCGAAATCCTGTCGTGAAAATTTTCAACTTTTTTGAAGTCGAAATATTTTCATGAAAATTTTCAACTTTTTTGAAGCAGAAATACTTCATGAAAATGTTCGACTTTTTTAAAGCCGAAATCCTGTCGTGAAAATTTTCAACTTTTTTGAAGCCGAAATCTTTTCATGAAAATGTTCAACTTTTTTGAAGCTGAAATACTTCATGAAAATGTTCAACTTTTTTGAAGCCGAAATCCTGTCGTGAAAATGTTCAACTTTTTTGAAGCCGAAATACTTCATGAAAATTTTGGACTTTTTTAAAGCTGAAATCCTGTCGTGAAAATTTTCAACTTTTTTGAAGCCGAAATCTTTTCATGAAAATTTTCAACTTTTTTGAAGCCGAAATCTTTTCATGAAAATTTTCAACTTTTTTGAAGCCCAAATACTTCATGAAAATGTTCTACTTTTTTAAAGCCGAAATCCTGACGTGAAAATTTTCAACTTTTTTGAATCCGAAATACTTCATGAATATGTTCGACTTTTTTAAAGCCGAAATCCTGTCGTGAAAATTTTCAACTTTTTTGAAGCCGAAATATTTTCATGAAAATGTTCAACTTTTTTGAAGCTGAAATACTTCATGAAAATGTTCAACTTTTTTGAAGCCGAAATCCTGTCGTGAAAATGTTCAACTTTTTTGAAGCCGAAATACTTCATGGAAATTTTGGACTTTTTTAAAGCTGAAATCCTGTCGTGAAAATTTTCAACTTTTTTGAAGTCGAAATATTTTCATGAAAATTTTCAACTTTTTTGAAGCTGAAATACTTCATGAAAATGTTCAACTTTTTTGAAGCCGAAATCCTGTCGTGAAAATGTTCAACTTTTTTGAAGCCGAAATACTTCATGAAAATTTTGGACTTTTTTAAAGCTGAAATCCTGTCGTGAAAATTTTCAACTTTTTTGAAGCCGAAATCTTTTCATGAAAATTTTCAACTTTTTTGAAGCCGAAATCTTTTCATGAAAATTTTCAACTTTTTTGAAGCTGAAATACTTCATGAAAATGTTCAACTTTTTTGAAGCCGAAATCCTGTCGTGAAAATGTTCAACTTTTTTGAAGCCGAAATACTTCATGAAAATTTTGGACTTTTTTAAAGCTGAAATCCTGTCGTGAAAATTTTCAACTTTTTTGAAGCCGAAATATTTTCATGAAAATTTTCAACTTTTTTGCAGCAGAAATACTTCATGAAAATGTTCGACTTTTTTAAAGCCGAAATCCTGTCGTGAAAATTTTCAACTTTTTTGAAGCCGAAATCTTTTCATGAAAATGTTCAACTTTTTTGAAGCTGAAATACTTCATGAAAATGTTCAACTTTTTTGAAGCCGAAATCCTGTCGTGAAAATGTTCAACTTTTTTGAAGCCGAAATACTTCATGAAAATTTTGGACTTTTTTAAAGCTGAAATCCTGTCGTGAAAATGTTCAACTTTTTTGAATCCGAAATACTTCATTAAAATTTTCAACTTTTTTGAAGCCCAAATACTTCATGAAAATTTTCAACTTTTTTGAAGCAGAAATCTTTTCATGAAAATTTTCAACTTTTTTGAAGCCCAAATACTTCATGAAAATGTTCTACTTTTTTAAAGCCGAAATACTTCATGAAAATTTTGGACTTTTTTAAAGCTGAAATCCTGTCGTGAAAATTTTCAACTTTTTTGAAGCCGAAATCTTTTCATGAAAATGTTCAACTTTTTTGAAGCTGAAATACTTCAGGAAAATGTTCAACTTTTTTGAAGCCGAAATCCTGTCGTGAAAATGTTCAACTTTTTTGAAGCCGAAATACTTCATGAAAATGTTCGACTTTTTTAAAGCCGAAATCCTGTCGTGAATATTTTCAACTTTTTTGAAGCCGAAATCTTTTCATGAAAATGTTCAACTTTTTTGAAGCTGAAATACTTCATGAAAATGTTCAACTTTTTTGAAGCCGAAATCCTGTCGTGAAAATGTTCAACTTTTTTGAAGCCGAAATACTTCATGAAAATTTTGGACTTTTTTAAAGCTGAAATCCTGTCGTGAAAATTTTCAACTTTTTTGAAGCCGAAATATTTTCATGAAAATTTTCAACTTTTTTGAAGCAGAAATACTTCATGAAAATGTTCGACTTTTTTAAAGCCGAAATCCTGTCGTGAAAATTTTCAACTTTTTTGAAGCCGAAATCTTTTCATGAAAATGTTCAACTTTTTTGAAGCTGAAATACTTCATGAAAATGTTCAACTTTTTTGAAGCCGAAATCCTGTCGTGAAAATGTTCAACTTTTTTGAAGCCGAAATACTTCATGAAAATTTTGGACTTTTTTAAAGCTGAAATCCTGTCGTGAAAATTTTCAACTTTTTTGAATCCGAAATACTTCATTAAAATTTTCAACTTTTTTGAAGCCCAAATACTTCATGAAAATTTTCAACTTTTTTGAAGCAGAAATCTTTTCATGAAAATGTTCAACTTTTTTGAAGCTGAAATACTTCATGAAAATGTTCAACTTTTTTGAAGCCGAAATCCTGTCGTGAAAATGTTCAACTTTTTTGAAGCCGAAATACTTCATGAAAATGTTCGACTTTTTTAAAGCCGAAATCCTGTCGTGAAAATTTTCAACTTTTTTGAAGCCGAAATCTTTTCATGAAAATGTTCAACTTTTTTGAAGCTGAAATACTTCATGAAAATGTTCAACTTTTTTGAAGCCGAAATCCTGTCGTGAAAATGTTCAACTTTTTTGAAGCCGAAATACTTCATGAAAATTTTGGACTTTTTTAAAGCTGAAATCCTGTCGTGAAAATTTTCAACTTTTTTGAATCCGAAATATTTTCATGAAAATTTTCAACTTTTTTGAAGCAGAAATACTTCATGAAAATGTTCGACTTTTTTAAAGCCGAAATCCTGTCGTGAAAATTTTCAACTTTTTTGAAGCCGAAATCTTTTCATGAAAATGTTCAACTTTTTTGAAGCTGAAATACTTCAGGAAAATGTTCAACTTTTTTGAAGCCGAAATCCTGTCATGAAAATGTTCAACTTTTTTGAAGCCGAAATACTTCATGAAAATGTTCGACTTTTTTAAAGCCGAAATCCTGTCGTGAAAATTTTCAACTTTTTTGAAGCCGAAATACTTCATGAAAATTTTGGACTTTTTTAAAGCTGAAATCCTGTCGTGAAAATTTTCAACTTTTTTGAAGCCGAAATCTTTTCATGAAAATGTTCAACTTTTTTGAAGCAGAAATACTTCATGAAAATGTTCAACTTTTTTGAAGCCGAAATCCTGTCGTGAAAATGTTCAACTTTTTTGAAGCCGAAATACTTCATGGAAATTTTGGACTTTTTTAAAGCTGAAATCCTGTCGTGAAAATTTTCAACTTTTTTGAAGTCGAAATATTTTCATGAAAATTTTCAACTTTTTTGAAGCAGAAATACTTCATGAAAATGTTCGACTTTTTTAAAGCCGAAATCCTGTCGTGAAAATTTTCAACTTTTTTGAAGCCGAAATCTTTTCATGAAAATGTTCAACTTTTTTGAAGCTGAAATACTTCATGAAAATGTTCAACTTTTTTGAAGCCGAAATCCTGTCGTGAAAATGTTCAACTTTTTTGAAGCCGAAATACTTCATGAAAATTTTGGACTTTTTTAAAGCTGAAATCCTGTCGTGAAAATTTTCAACTTTTTTGAAGCCGAAATCTTTTCATGAAAATTTTCAACTTTTTTGAAGCCGAAATCTTTTCATGAAAATTTTCAACTTTTTTGAAGCCCAAATACTTCATGAAAATGTTCTACTTTTTTAAAGCCGAAATCCTGACGTGAAAATTTTCAACTTTTTTGAATCCGAAATACTTCATGAATATGTTCGACTTTTTTAAAGCCGAAATCCTGTCGTGAAAATTTTCAACTTTTTTGAAGCCGAAATATTTTCATGAAAATGTTCAACTTTTTTGAAGCTGAAATACTTCATGAAAATGTTCAACTTTTTTGAAGCCGAAATCCTGTCGTGAAAATGTTCAACTTTTTTGAAGCCGAAATACTTCATGGAAATTTTGGACTTTTTTAAAGCTGAAATCCTGTCGTGAAAATTTTCAACTTTTTTGAAGTCGAAATATTTTCATGAAAATTTTCAACTTTTTTGAAGCTGAAATACTTCATGAAAATGTTCAACTTTTTTGAAGCCGAAATCCTGTCGTGAAAATGTTCAACTTTTTTGAAGCCGAAATACTTCATGAAAATTTTGGACTTTTTTAAAGCTGAAATCCTGTCGTGAAAATTTTCAACTTTTTTGAAGCCGAAATCTTTTCATGAAAATTTTCAACTTTTTTGAAGCCGAAATCTTTTCATGAAAATGTTCAACTTTTTTGAAGCTGAAATACTTCATGAAAATGTTCAACTTTTTTGAAGCCGAAATCCTGTCGTGAAAATGTTCAACTTTTTTGAAGCCGAAATACTTCATGAAAATTTTGGACTTTTTTAAAGCTGAAATCCTGTCGTGAAAATTTTCAACTTTTTTGAAGCCGAAATATTTTCATGAAAATTTTCAACTTTTTTGAAGCAGAAATACTTCATGAAAATGTTCGACTTTTTTAAAGCCGAAATCCTGTCGTGAAAATTTTCAACTTTTTTGAAGCCGAAATCTTTTCATGAAAATGTTCAACTTTTTTGAAGCTGAAATACTTCATGAAAATGTTCAACTTTTTTGAAGCCGAAATCCTGTCGTGAAAATGTTCAACTTTTTTGAAGCCGAAATCCTGTCGTGAAAATGTTCAACTTTTTTGAAGCCGAAATACTTCATGAAAATTTTGGACTTTTTTAAAGCTGAAATCCTGTCGTGAAAATTTTCAACTTTTTTGAAGCCGAAATCTTTTCATGAAAATTTTCAACTTTTTTGAAGCCGAAATCTTTTCATGAAAATGTTCAACTTTTTTGAAGCCGAAATCCTGTCGTGAAAATGTTCAACTTTTTTGAAGCCGAAATACTTCATGAAAATTTTGGACTTTTTTAAAGCTGAAATCCTGTCGTGAAAATTTTCAACTTTTTTGAAGCCGAAATATTTTCATGAAAATTTTCAACTTTTTTGAAGCAGAAATACTTCATGAAAATGTTCGACTTTTTTAAAGCCGAAATCCTGTCGTGAAAATTTTCAACTTTTTTGAAGCCGAAATCTTTTCATGAAAATGTTCAACTTTTTTGAAGCTGAAATACTTCATGAAAATGTTCAACTTTTTTGAAGCCGAAATCCTGTCGTGAAAATGTTCAACTTTTTTGAAGCCGAAATACTTCATGAAAATTTTGGACTTTTTTAAAGCTGAAATCCTGTCGTGAAAATTTTCAACTTTTTTGAATCCGAAATACTTCATTAAAATTTTCAACTTTTTTGAAGCCCAAATACTTCATGAAAATTTTCAACTTTTTTGAAGCAGAAATCTTTTCATGAAAATTTTCAACTTTTTTGAAGCCCAAATACTTCATGAAAATGTTCTACTTTTTTAAAGCCGAAATACTTCATGAAAATTTTGGACTTTTTTAAAGCTGAAATCCTGTCGTGAAAATTTTCAACTTTTTTGAAGCCGAAATCTTTTCATGAAAATGTTCAACTTTTTTGAAGCTGAAATACTTCAGGAAAATGTTCAACTTTTTTGAAGCCGAAATCCTGTCGTGAAAATGTTCAACTTTTTTGAAGCCGAAATACTTCATGAAAATGTTCGACTTTTTTAAAGCCGAAATCCTGTCGTGAATATTTTCAACTTTTTTGAAGCCGAAATCTTTTCATGAAAATGTTCAACTTTTTTGAAGCTGAAATACTTCATGAAAATGTTCAACTTTTTTGAAGCCGAAATCCTGTCGTGAAAATGTTCAACTTTTTTGAAGCCGAAATACTTCATGAAAATTTTGGACTTTTTTAAAGCTGAAATCCTGTCGTGAAAATTTTCAACTTTTTTGAAGCCGAAATATTTTCATGAAAATTTTCAACTTTTTTGAAGCAGAAATACTTCATGAAAATGTTCGACTTTTTTAAAGCCGAAATCCTGTCGTGAAAATTTTCAACTTTTTTGAAGCCGAAATCTTTTCATGAAAATGTTCAACTTTTTTGAAGCTGAAATACTTCATGAAAATGTTCAACTTTTTTGAAGCCGAAATCCTGTCGTGAAAATGTTCAACTTTTTTGAAGCCGAAATACTTCATGAAAATTTTGGACTTTTTTAAAGCTGAAATCCTGTCGTGAAAATTTTCAACTTTTTTGAAGCCGAAATATTTTCATGAAAATTTTCAACTTTTTTGAAGCAGAAATACTTCATGAAAATGTTCGACTTTTTTAAAGCCGAAATCCTGTCGTGAAAATTTTCAACTTTTTTGAAGCAGAAATCTTTTCATGAAAATGTTCAACTTTTTTGAAGCTGAAATACTTCATGAAAATGTTCAACTTTTTTGAAGCCGAAATCCTGTCGTGAAAATGTTCAACTTTTTTGAAGCCGAAATACTTCATGAAAATTTTGGACTTTTTTAAAGCTGAAATCCTGTCGTGAAAATTTTCAACTTTTTTGAATCCGAAATACTTCATGAAAATTTTCAACTTTTTTGAAGCAGAAATCTTTTCATGAAAATTTTCAACTTTTTTGAAGCCCAAATACTTCATGAAAATGTTCTACTTTTTTAAAGCCGAAATACTTCATGAAAATTTTGGACTTTTTTAAAGCTGAAATCCTGTCGTGAAAATTTTCAACTTTTTTGAAGCCGAAATCTTTTCATGAAAATGTTCAACTTTTTTGAAGCTGAAATACTTCAGGAAAATGTTCAACTTTTTTGAAGCCGAAATCCTGTCGTGAAAATGTTCAACTTTTTTGAAGCCGAAATACTTCATGAAAATGTTCGACTTTTTTAAAGCCGAAATCCTGTCGTGAAAATTTTCAACTTTTTTGAAGCCGAAATCTTTTCATGAAAATGTTCAACTTTTTTGAAGCTGAAATACTTCATGAAAATGTTCAACTTTTTTGAAGCCGAAATCCTGTCGTGAAAATGTTCAACTTTTTTGAAGCCGAAATACTTCATGAAAATTTTGGACTTTTTTAAAGCTGAAATCCTGTCGTGAAAATTTTCAACTTTTTTGAAGCCGAAATCTTTTCATGAAAATTTTCAACTTTTTTGAAGCAGAAATACTTCATGAAAATGTTCGACTTTTTTAAAGCCGAAATCCTGTCGTGAAAATTTTCAACTTTTTTGAAGCCGAAATCTTTTCATGAAAATGTTCAACTTTTTTGAAGCTGAAATACTTCATGAAAATGTTCAACTTTTTTGAAGCCGAAATCCTGTCGTGAAAATGTTCAACTTTTTTGAAGCCGAAATACTTCATGAAAATGTTCGACTTTTTTAAAGCTGAAATCCTGTCGTGAAAATTTTCAACTTTTTTGAATCCGAAATACTTCATGAAAATTTTCAACTTTTTTGAAGCAGAAATCTTTTCATGAAAATTTTCAACTTTTTTGAAGCCCAAATACTTCATGAAAATGTTCTACTTTTTTAAAGCCGAAATACTTCATGAAAATTTTGGACTTTTTTAAAGCTGAAATCCTGTCGTGAAAATTTTCAACTTTTTTGAAGCCGAAATCTTTTCATGAAAATGTTCAACTTTTTTGAAGCTGAAATACTTCAGGAAAATGTTCAACTTTTTTGAAGCCGAAATCCTGTCGTGAAAATGTTCAACTTTTTTGAAGCCGAAATACTTCATGAAAATGTTCGACTTTTTTAAAGCCGAAATCCTGTCGTGAAAATTTTCAACTTTTTTGAAGCCGAAATCTTTTCATGAAAATGTTCAACTTTTTTGAAGCTGAAATACTTCATGAAAATGTTCAACTTTTTTGAAGCCGAAATCCTGTCGTGAAAATGTTCAACTTTTTTGAAGCCGAAATACTTCATGAAAATTTTGGACTTTTTTAAAGCTGAAATCCTGTCGTGAAAATTTTCAACTTTTTTGAAGCCGAAATATTTTCATGAAAATTTTCAACTTTTTTGAAGCAGAAATACTTCATGAAAATGTTCGACTTTTTTAAAGCCGAAATCCTGTCGTGAAAATTTTCAACTTTTTTGAAGCCGAAATCTTTTCATGAAAATGTTCAACTTTTTTGAAGCTGAAATACTTCAGGAAAATGTTCAACTTTTTTGAAGCCGAAATCCTGTCGTGAAAATGTTCAACTTTTTTGAAGCCGAAATACTTCATGAAAATTTTGGACTTTTTTAAAGCTGAAATCCTGTCGTGAAAATTTTCAACTTTTTTGAAGCCGAAATATTTTCATGAAAATTTTCAACTTTTTTGAAGCAGAAATACTTCATGAAAATGTTCGACTTTTTTAAAGCCGAAATCCTGTCGTGAAAATTTTCAACTTTTTTGAAGCCGAAATCTTTTCATGAAAATGTTCAACTTTTTTGAAGCTGAAATACTTCATGAAAATGTTCAACTTTTTTGAAGCCGAAATCCTGTCGTGAAAATGTTCAACTTTTTTGAAGCCGAAATACTTCATGAAAATTTTGGACTTTTTTAAAGCCGAAATCCTGTCGTGAAAATTTTCAACTTTTTTGAAGCCGAAATACTTCATTAAAATTTTCAACTTTTTTGAAGCCCAAATACTTCATGAAAATTTTCAACTTTTTTGAAGCAGAAATCTTTTCATGAAAATTTTCAACTTTTTTGAAGCCCAAATACTTCATGAAAATGTTCTACTTTTTTAAAGCCGAAATACTTCATGAAAATTTTGGACTTTTTTAAAGCTGAAATCCTGTCGTGAAAATTTTCAACTTTTTTGAAGCCGAAATATTTTCATGAAAATTTTCAACTTTTTTGAAGCAGAAATACTTCATGAAAATGTTCGACTTTTTTAAAGCCGAAATCCTGTCGTGAAAATTTTCAACTTTTTTGAAGCCGAAATCTTTTCATGAAAATGTTCAACTTTTTTGAAGCTGAAATACTTCATGAAAATGTTCAACTTTTTTGAAGCCGAAATCCTGTCGTGAAAATGTTCAACTTTTTTGAAGCCGAAATACTTCATGAAAATTTTGGACTTTTTTAAAGCTGAAATCCTGTCGTGAAAATTTTCAACTTTTTTGAATCCGAAATACTTCATTAAAATTTTCAACTTTTTTGAAGCCCAAATCTTTTCATGAAAATGTTCAACTTTTTTGAAGCTGAAATACTTCATGAAAATGTTCAACTTTTTTGAAGCCGAAATCCTGTCGTGAAAATGTTCAACTTTTTTGAAGCCGAAATACTTCATGAAAATTTTGAACTTTTTTAAAGCTGAAATCCTGTCGTGAAAATTTTCAACTTTTTTGAATCCGAAATACTTCATTAAAATTTTCAACTTTTTTGAAGCCCAAATACTTCATGAAAATTTTCAACTTTTTTGAAGCAGAAATCTTTTCATGAAAATTTTCAACTTTTTTGAAGCCAAAATACTTCATGAAAATGTTCTACTTTTTTAAAGCCGAAATCCTGACGTGAAAATTTTCAACTTTTTTGAATCCGAAATACTTCATGAAAATGTTCAACTTTTTTGAAGCCGAAATCTTTTCATAAAAATTTTCAACTTTTTTGAAGCCGAAATCTTTTCATGAAAATTTTTAATTTTTTTGAAGCCGAAATACTTCATGAAAATTTTCAACTTTTTTGAAGCAGAAATACTTCATGAAAATGTTCGACTTTTTTAAAGCCGAAATCCTGTCGTGAAAATTTTCAACTTTTTTGAAGCCGAAATCTTTTCATGAAAATTTTCAACTTTTTTGAAGCCGAAATCTTTTCATGAAAATTTTCAACTTTTTTGAAGCCGAAATACATCATGAAAATTTTGGACTCTTTTAAAGCTGAAATCCTGTCGTGAAAATTTTCAACTTTTTTGAAGCCGAAATCTTTTCATGAAAATGTTCAACTTTTTTGAAGCAGAAATACTTCATGAAAATGTTCAACTTTTTTGAAGCCGAAATCCTGTCGTGAAAATGTTCAACTTTTTTGAAGCCGAAATACTTCATGAAAATGTTCTACTTTTTTAAAGCCGAAATCCTGACGTGAAAATGTTCAACTTTTTTGAAGCCGAAATACTTCATGAAAATTTTCAACTTTTTTGAAGCCGAAATCTTTTCATGAAAATGTTCAACTTTTTTGAAGCTGAAATACTTCATGAAAATGTTCAACTTTTTTGAAGCCGAAATCCTGTCGTGAAAATGTTCAACTTTTTTGAAGCCGAAATACTTCATGAAAATTTTGGACTTTTTTAAAGCTGAAATCCTGTCGTGAAAATTTTCAACTTTTTTGAAGCCGAAATATTTTCATGAAAATTTTCAACTTTTTTGAAGCAGAAATACTTCATGAAAATGTTCGACTTTTTTAAAGCCGAAATCCTGTCGTGAAAATTTTCAACTTTTTTGAAGCCGAAATCTTTTCATGAAAATGTTCAACTTTTTTGAAGCTGAAATACTTCATGAAAATGTTCAACTTTTTTGAAGCCGAAATCCTGTCGTGAAAATGTTCAACTTTTTTGAAGCCGAAATACTTCATGAAAATTTTGAACTTTTTTAAAGCTGAAATCCTGTCGTGAAAATTTTCAACTTTTTTGAATCCGAAATACTTCATTAAAATTTTCAACTTTTTTGAAGCCCAAATACTTCATGAAAATGTTCTACTTTTTTAAAGCCGAAATCCTGACGTGAAAATTTTCAACTTTTTTGAATCCGAAATACTTCATGAAAATTTTCAACTTTTTTGAAGCTGAAATCTTTTCATAAAAATTTTCAACTTTTTTGAAGCCGAAATCTTTTCATGAAAATTTTTAACTTTTTTGAAGCCGAAATACTTCATGAAAATTTTCAACTTTTTTGAAGCAGAAATACTTCATGAAAATGTTCGACTTTTTTAAAGCCGAAATCCTGTCGTGAAAATTTTCAACTTTTTTGAAGCCGAAATCTTTTCATGAAAATTTTCAACTTTTTTGAAGCCGAAATCTTTTCATGAAAATTTTCAACTTTTTTGAAGCCGAAATACATCATGAAAATTTTGGACTCTTTTAAAGCTGAAATCCTGTCGTGAAAATTTTCAACTTTTTTGAAGCCGAAATCTTTTCATGAAAATGTTCAACTTTTTTGAAGCAGAAATACTTCATGAAAATGTTCAACTTTTTTGAAGCCGAAATCCTGTCGTGAAAATGTTCAACTTTTTTGAAGCCGAAATACTTCATGAAAATTTTGGACTTTTTTAAAGCTGAAATCCTGTCGTGAAAATTTTCAACTTTTTTGAAGCCGAAATCTTTTCATGAAAATGTTCAACTTTTTTGAAGCAGAAATACTTCATGAAAATGTTCAACTTTTTTGAAGCTGAAATACTTCATGAAAATGTTCAACTTTTTTGAAGCCGAAATCCTGTCGTGAAAATGTTCAACTTTTTTGAAGCCGAAATACTTCATGAAAATTTTGGACTTTTTTAAAGCTGAAATCCTGTCGTGAAAATTTTCAACTTTTTTGAAGCCGAAATCTTTTCATGAAAATTTTCAACTTTTTTGAAGCCGAAATCTTTTCATGAAAATTTTCAACTTTTTTGAAGCCGAAATACTTCATGAAAATTTTGGACTTTTTTAAAGCTGAAATCCTGTCGTGAAAATTTTCAACTTTTTTGAAGCCGAAATATTTTCATGAAAATTTTCAACTTTTTTGAAGCAGAAATACTTCATGAAAATGTTCGACTTTTTTAAAGCCGAAATCCTGTCGTGAAAATTTTCAACTTTTTTGAAGCCGAAATCTTTTCATGAAAATGTTCAACTTTTTTGAAGCTGAAATACTTCATGAAAATGTTCAACTTTTTTGAAGCCGAAATCCTGTCGTGAAAATGTTCAACTTTTTTGAAGCCGAAATACTTCATGAAAATTTTGAACTTTTTTAAAGCTGAAATCCTGTCGTGAAAATTTTCAACTTTTTTGAATCCGAAATACTTCATTAAAATTTTCAACTTTTTTGAAGCCCAAATACTTCATGAAAATTTTCAACTTTTTTGAAGCAGAAATCTTTTCATGAAAATTTTCAACTTTTTTGAAGCCAAAATACTTCATGAAAATGTTCTACTTTTTTAAAGCCGAAATCCTGACGTGAAAATTTTCAACTTTTTTGAATCCGAAATACTTCATGAAAATTTTCAACTTTTTTGAAGCTGAAATCTTTTCATAAAAATTTTCAACTTTTTTGAAGCCGAAATCTTTTCATGAAAATTTTTAACTTTTTTGAAGCCGAAATACTTCATGAAAATTTTCAACTTTTTTGAAGCAGAAATACTTCATGAAAATGTTCGACTTTTTTAAAGCCGAAATCCTGTCGTGAAAATTTTCAACTTTTTTGAAGCCGAAATCTTTTCATGAAAATTTTCAACTTTTTTGTAGCCGAAATCTTTTCATGAAAATTTTCAACTTTTTTGAAGCCGAAATACATCATGAAAATTTTGGACTCTTTTAAAGCTGAAATCCTGTCGTGAAAATTTTCAACTTTTTTGAAGCCGAAATCTTTTCATGAAAATGTTCAACTTTTTTGAAGCAGAAATACTTCATGAAAATGTTCAACTTTTTTGAAGCCGAAATCCTGTCGTGAAAATGTTCAACTTTTTTGAAGCCGAAATACTTCATGAAAATTTTGGACTTTTTTAAAGCTGAAATCCTGTCGTGAAAATTTTCAACTTTTTTGAAGCCGAAATCTTTTCATGAAAATGTTCAACTTTTTTGAAGCAGAAATACTTCATGAAAATGTTCAACTTTTTTGAAGCCGAAATCCTGTCGTGAAAATGTTCAACTTTTTTGAAGCCGAAATACTTCATGAAAATTTTGGACTTTTTTAAAGCTGAAATCCTGTCGTGAAAATTTTCAACTTTTTTGAAGCCGAAATCTTTTCATGAAAATTTTCAACTTTTTTGAAGCAGAAATACTTCATGAAAATGTTCGACTTTTTTAAAGCCGAAATCCTGTCGTGAAAATGTTCAACTTTTTTGAAGCCGAAATACTTCATGAAAATTTTGGACTTTTTTAAAGCTGAAATCCTGTCGTGAAAATTTTCAACTTTTTTGAAGTCGAAATATTTTCATGAAAATTTTCAACTTTTTTGAAGCAGAAATACTTCATGAAAATGTTCGACTTTTTTAAAGCCGAAATCCTGTCGTGAAAATTTTCAACTTTTTTGAAGCCGAAATCTTTTCATGAAAATGTTCAACTTTTTTGAAGCTGAAATACTTCATGAAAATGTTCAACTTTTTTGAAGCCGAAATCCTGTCGTGAAAATGTTCAACTTTTTTGAAGCCGAAATACTTCATGAAAATTTTGGACTTTTTTAAAGCTGAAATCCTGTCGTGAAAATTTTCAACTTTTTTGAAGCCGAAATCTTTTCATGAAAATTTTCAACTTTTTTGAAGCCCAAATACTTCATGAAAATGTTCTACTTTTTTAAAGCCGAAATCCTGACGTGAAAATTTTCAACTTTTTTGAATCCGAAATACTTCATGAAAATTTTGGACTTTTTTGAAGCCGAAATCTTTTCATAAAAATTTTCAACTTTTTTGAAGCCGAAATCTTTTCATGAAAATTTTCAACTTTTTTGAAGCCGAAATACTTCATGAAAATTTTCAACTTTTTTGAAGCAGAAATACTTCATGAAAATGTTCGACTTTTTTAAAGCTGAAATCCTGTCGTGAAAATTTTCAACTTTTTTGAAGCCGAAATCTTTTCATGAAAATGTTCAACTTTTTTGAAGCTGAAATACTTCATGAAAATGTTCAACTTTTTTGAAGCCGAAATCCTGTCGTGAAAATGTTCAACTTTTTTGAAGCCGAAATACTTCATGAAAATTTGGGACTTTTTTAAAGCTGAAATCCTGTCGTGAAAATTTTCAACTTTTTTGAAGCCGAAATCTTTTCATGAAAATTTTCAACTTTTTTGAAGCAGAAATCTTTTCATGAAAATTTTCAACTTTTTTGAAGCCCAAATACTTCATGAAAATGTTCTACTTTTTTAAATCCGAAATCCTGACGTGAAAATTTTCAACTTTTTTGAATCCGAAATACTTCATGAAAATTTTCAACTTTTTTGAAGCCGAAATCTTTTCATAAAAATTTTCAACTTTTTTGAAGCCGAAATCTTTTCATGAAAATGTTCAACTTTTTTGAAGCAGAAATACTTCATGAAAATGTTCAACTTTTTTGAAGCCGAAATCCTGTCGTGAAAATGTTCAACTTTTTTGAAGCCGAAATACTTCATGAAAATTTTGGACTTTTTTAAAGCTGAAATCCTGTCGTGAAAATTTTCAACTTTTTTGAAGCCGAAATCTTTTCATGAAAATTTTCAACTTTTTTGAAGCAGAAATACTTCATGAAAATGTTCAACTTTTTTGAAGCCGAAATCCTGTCGTGAAAATGTTCAACTTTTTTGAAGCCGAAATACTTCATGAAAATTTTGGACTTTTTTAAAGCTGAAATCCTGTCGTGAAAATTTTCAACTTTTTTGAAGCCGAAATCTTTTCATGAAAATTTTCAACTTTTTTGAAGCAGAAATACTTCATGAAAATGTTCGACTTTTTTAAAGCCGAAATCCTGTCGTGAAAATGTTCAACTTTTTTGAAGCCGAAATACTTCATGAAAATTTTGGACTTTTTTAAAGCTGAAATCCTGTCGTGAAAATTTTCAACTTTTTTGAAGTCGAAATATTTTCATGAAAATTTTCAACTTTTTTGAAGCAGAAATACTTCATGAAAATGTTCGACTTTTTTAAAGCCGAAATCCTGTCGTGAAAATTTTCAACTTTTTTGAAGCCGAAATCTTTTCATGAAAATGTTCAACTTTTTTGAAGCTGAAATACTTCATGAAAATGTTCAACTTTTTTGAAGCCGAAATCCTGTCGTGAAAATGTTCAACTTTTTTGAAGCCGAAATACTTCATGAAAATTTTGGACTTTTTTAAAGCTGAAATCCTGTCGTGAAAATTTTCAACTTTTTTGAAGCCGAAATCTTTTCATGAAAATTTTCAACTTTTTTGAAGCCCAAATACTTCATGAAAATGTTCTACTTTTTTAAAGCCGAAATCCTGACGTGAAAATTTTCAACTTTTTTGAATCCGAAATACTTCATGAAAATTTTGGACTTTTTTGAAGCCGAAATCTTTTCATAAAAATTTTCAACTTTTTTGAAGCCGAAATCTTTTCATGAAAATTTTCAACTTTTTTGAAGCCGAAATACTTCATGAAAATTTTCAACTTTTTTGAAGCAGAAATACTTCATGAAAATGTTCGACTTTTTTAAAGCTGAAATCCTGTCGTGAAAATTTTCAACTTTTTTGAAGCCGAAATCTTTTCATGAAAATGTTCAACTTTTTTGAAGCTGAAATACTTCATGAAAATGTTCAACTTTTTTGAAGCCGAAATCCTGTCGTGAAAATGTTCAACTTTTTTGAAGCCGAAATACTTCATGAAAATTTGGGACTTTTTTAAAGCTGAAATCCTGTCGTGAAAATTTTCAACTTTTTTGAAGCCGAAATCTTTTCATGAAAATTTTCAACTTTTTTGAAGCAGAAATCTTTTCATGAAAATTTTCAACTTTTTTGAAGCCCAAATACTTCATGAAAATGTTCTACTTTTTTAAATCCGAAATCCTGACGTGAAAATTTTCAACTTTTTTGAATCCGAAATACTTCATGAAAATTTTCAACTTTTTTGAAGCCGAAATCTTTTCATAAAAATTTTCAACTTTTTTGAAGCCGAAATCTTTTCATGAAAATGTTCAACTTTTTTGAAGCAGAAATACTTCATGAAAATGTTCGACTTTTTTAAAGCTGAAATCCTGTCGTGAAAATTTTCAACTTTTTTGAAGCCGAAATCTTTTCATGAAAATTTTCAACTTTTTTGAAGCAGAAATACTTCATGAAAATGTTCAACTTTTTTGAAGCCGAAATCCTGTCGTGAAAATGTTCAACTTTTTTGAAGCCGAAATACTTCATGAAAATTTTGGACTTTTTTAAAGCTGAAATCCTGTCGTGAAAATTTTCAACTTTTTTGAAGCCGAAATCTTTTCATGAAAATTTTCAACTTTTTTGAAGCAGAAATACTTCATGAAAATGTTCGACTTTTTTAAAGCCGAAATCCTGTCGTGAAAATGTTCAACTTTTTTGAAGCCGAAATACTTCATGAAAATTTTGGACTTTTTTAAAGCTGAAATCCTGTCGTGAAAATTTTCAACTTTTTTGAAGTCGAAATATTTTCATGAAAATTTTCAACTTTTTTGAAGCAGAAATACTTCATGAAAATGTTCGACTTTTTTAAAGCCGAAATCCTGTCGTGAAAATTTTCAACTTTTTTGAAGCCGAAATCTTTTCATGAAAATGTTCAACTTTTTTGAAGCTGAAATACTTCATGAAAATGTTCAACTTTTTTGAAGCCGAAATCCTGTCGTGAAAATGTTCAACTTTTTTGAAGCCGAAATACTTCATGAAAATTTTGGACTTTTTTAAAGCTGAAATCCTGTCGTGAAAATTTTCAACTTTTTTGAAGCCGAAATCTTTTCATGAAAATTTTCAACTTTTTTGAAGCCCAAATACTTCATGAAAATGTTCTACTTTTTTAAAGCCGAAATCCTGACGTGAAAATTTTCAACTTTTTTGAATCCGAAATACTTCATGAAAATTTTGGACTTTTTTGAAGCCGAAATCTTTTCATAAAAATTTTCAACTTTTTTGAAGCCGAAATCTTTTCATGAAAATTTTCAACTTTTTTGAAGCCGAAATACTTCATGAAAATTTTCAACTTTTTTGAAGCAGAAATACTTCATGAAAATGTTCGACTTTTTTAAAGCTGAAATCCTGTCGTGAAAATTTTCAACTTTTTTGAAGCCGAAATCTTTTCATGAAAATGTTCAACTTTTTTGAAGCTGAAATACTTCATGAAAATGTTCAACTTTTTTGAAGCCGAAATCCTGTCGTGAAAATGTTCAACTTTTTTGAAGCCGAAATACTTCATGAAAATTTGGGACTTTTTTAAAGCTGAAATCCTGTCGTGAAAATTTTCAACTTTTTTGAAGCCGAAATCTTTTCATGAAAATTTTCAACTTTTTTGAAGCAGAAATCTTTTCATGAAAATTTTCAACTTTTTTGAAGCCCAAATACTTCATGAAAATGTTCTACTTTTTTAAATCCGAAATCCTGACGTGAAAATTTTCAACTTTTTTGAATCCGAAATACTTCATGAAAATTTTCAACTTTTTTGAAGCCGAAATCTTTTCATAAAAATTTTCAACTTTTTTGAAGCCGAAATCTTTTCATGAAAATGTTCAACTTTTTTGAAGCAGAAATACTTCATGAAAATGTTCAACTTTTTTGAAGCCGAAATCCTGTCGTGAAAATGTTCAACTTTTTTGAAGCCGAAATACTTCATGAAAATTTTGGACTTTTTTAAAGCTGAAATCCTGTCGTGAAAATTTTCAACTTTTTTGAAGCCGAAATCTTTTCATGAAAATTTTCAACTTTTTTGAAGCAGAAATCTTTTCATGAAAATTTTCAACTTTTTTGAAGCCCAAATACTTCATGAAAATGTTCTACTTTTTTAAATCCGAAATCCTGACGTGAAAATTTTCAACTTTTTTGAATCCGAAATACTTCATGAAAATTTTCAACTTTTTTGAAGCCGAAATCTTTTCATAAAAATTTTCAACTTTTTTGAAGCCGAAATCTTTTCATGAAAATGTTCAACTTTTTTGAAGCAGAAATACTTCATGAAAATGTTCAACTTTTTTGAAGCCGAAATCCTGTCGTGAAAATGTTCAACTTTTTTGAAGCCGAAATACTTCATGAAAATTTTGGACTTTTTTAAAGCTGAAATCCTGTCGTGAAAATTTTCAACTTTTTTGAAGCCGAAATCTTTTCATGAAAATGTTCAACTTTTTTGAAGCAGAAATACTTCATGAAAATGTTCAACTTTTTTGAAGCCGAAATCCTGTCGTGAAAATGTTCAACTTTTTTGAAGCCGAAATACTTCATGGAAATTTTGGACTTTTTTAAAGCTGAAATCCTGTCGTGAAAATTTTCAACTTTTTTGAAGTCGAAATATTTTCATGAAAATTTTCAACTTTTTTGAAGCAGAAATACTTCATGAAAATGTTCGACTTTTTTAAAGCCGAAATCCTGTCGTGAAAATTTTCAACTTTTTTGAAGCCGAAATCTTTTCATGAAAATGTTCAACTTTTTTGAAGCTGAAATACTTCATGAAAATGTTCAACTTTTTTGAAGCCGAAATCCTGTCGTGAAAATGTTCAACTTTTTTGAAGCCGAAATACTTCATGAAAATTTTGGACTTTTTTAAAGCTGAAATCCTGTCGTGAAAATTTTCAACTTTTTTGAAGCCGAAATCTTTTCATGAAAATTTTCAACTTTTTTGAAGCCGAAATCTTTTCATGAAAATTTTCAACTTTTTTGAAGCCCAAATACTTCATGAAAATGTTCTACTTTTTTAAAGCCGAAATCCTGACGTGAAAATTTTCAACTTTTTTGAATCCGAAATACTTCATGAATATGTTCGACTTTTTTAAAGCCGAAATCCTGTCGTGAAAATTTTCAACTTTTTTGAAGCCGAAATATTTTCATGAAAATGTTCAACTTTTTTGAAGCTGAAATACTTCATGAAAATGTTCAACTTTTTTGAAGCCGAAATCCTGTCGTGAAAATGTTCAACTTTTTTGAAGCCGAAATACTTCATGGAAATTTTGGACTTTTTTAAAGCTGAAATCCTGTCGTGAAAATTTTCAACTTTTTTGAAGTCGAAATATTTTCATGAAAATTTTCAACTTTTTTGAAGCTGAAATACTTCATGAAAATGTTCAACTTTTTTGAAGCCGAAATCCTGTCGTGAAAATGTTCAACTTTTTTGAAGCCGAAATACTTCATGAAAATTTTGGACTTTTTTAAAGCTGAAATCCTGTCGTGAAAATTTTCAACTTTTTTGAAGCCGAAATCTTTTCATGAAAATTTTCAACTTTTTTGAAGCCGAAATCTTTTCATGAAAATTTTCAACTTTTTTGAAGCCGAAATACATCATGAAAATTTTGGACTCTTTTAAAGCTGAAATCCTGTCGTGAAAATTTTCAACTTTTTTGAAGCCGAAATCTTTTCATGAAAATGTTCAACTTTTTTGAAGCAGAAATACTTCATGAAAATGTTCAACTTTTTTGAAGCCGAAATCCTGTCGTGAAAATGTTCAACTTTTTTGAAGCCGAAATACTTCATGAAAATTTTGGACTTTTTTAAAGCTGAAATCCTGTCGTGAAAATTTTCAACTTTTTTGAAGCCGAAATCTTTTCATGAAAATTTTCAACTTTTTTGAAGCAGAAATACTACATGAAAATGTTCGACTTTTTTAAAGCCGAAATCCTGTCGTGAAAATGTTCAACTTTTTTGAAGCCGAAATACTTCATGAAAATTTTGGACTTTTTTAAAGCTGAAATCCTGTCGTGAAAATTTTCAACTTTTTTGAAGTCGAAATATTTTCATGAAAATTTTCAACTTTTTTGAAGCAGAAATACTTCATGAAAATGTTCGACTTTTTTAAAGCGGAAATCCTGTCGTGAAAATTTTCAACTTTTTTGAAGCCGAAATCTTTTCATGAAAATGTTCAACTTTTTTGAAGCTGAAATACTTCATGAAAATGTTCAACTTTTTTGAAGCCGAAATCCTGTCGTGAAAATGTTCAACTTTTTTGAAGCCGAAATACTTCATGAAAATTTTGGACTTTTTTAAAGCTGAAATCCTGTCGTGAAAATTTTCAACTTTTTTGAAGCCGAAATCTTTTCATGAAAATTTTCAACTTTTTTGAAGCCGAAATCTTTTCATGAAAATTTTCAACTTTTTTGAAGCCCAAATACTTCATGAAAATGTTCTACTTTTTTAAAGCCGAAATCCTGACGTGAAAATTTTCAACTTTTTTGAATCCGAAATACTTCATGAAAATTTTCAACTTTTTTGAAGCCGAAATCTTTTCGTAAAAATTTTCAACTTTTTTGAAGCCGAAATACTTCATGAATATGTTCGACTTTTTTAAAGCCGAAATCCTGTCGTGAAAATTTTCAACTTTTTTGAAGCCGAAATATTTTCATGAAAATTTTCAACTTTTTTGAAGCTGAAATACTTCATGAAAATTTTGGACTTTTTTAAAGCTGAAATCCTGTTGTGAAAATTTTCAACTTTTTTGAAGCCGAAATCTTTTCATGAAAATTTTCAACTTTTTTGAAGCAGAAATACTTCATGAAAATGTTCGACTTTTTTAAAGCCGAAATCCTGTCGTGAAAATTTTCAACTTTTTTGAAGCCGAAATCTTTTCATGAAAATGTTCAACTTTTTTGAAGCCGAAATACTTCATGAAAATTTTGGACTTTTTTAAAGCTGAAATCCTGTCGTGAAAATTTTCAACTTTTTTGAAGCCGAAATCTTTTCATGAAAATTTTCAACTTTTTTGAAGCAGAAATCTTTTCATGAAAATTTTCAACTTTTTTGAAGCCCAAATACTTCATGAAAATGTTCTACTTTTTTAAATCCGAAATCCTGACGTGAAAATTTTCAACTTTTTTGAATCCGAAATCTTTTCATAAAAATTTTCAACTTTTTTGAAGCCGAAATCTTTTCATGAAAATTTTCAACTTTTTTGAAGCAGAAATACTTCATGAAAATGTTCGACTTTTTTAAAGCCGAAATCCTGTCGTGAAAATTTTCAACTTTTTTGAAGCCGAAATCTTTTCATGAAAATGTTCAACTTTTTTGAAGCTGAAATACTTCATGAAAATGTTCAACTTTTTTGAAGCCGAAATCCTGTCGTGAAAATGTTCAACTTTTTTGAAGCCGAAATACTTCATGAAAATTAGGGACTTTTTTAAAGCTGAAATCCTGTCGTGAAAATTTTCAACTTTTTTGAAGCCGAAATCTTTTCATGAAAATTTTCAACTTTTTTGAAGCAGAAATCTTTTCATGAAAATTTTCAACTTTTTTGAAGCCCAAATACTTCATGAAAATGTTCTACTTTTTTAAATCCGAAATCCTGACGTGAAAATTTTCAACTTTTTTGAATCCGAAATCTTTTCATAAAAATTTTCAACTTTTTTGAAGCCGAAATCTTTTCATGAAAATGTTCAACTTTTTTGAAGCAGAAATACTTCATGAAAATGTTCAACTTTTTTGAAGCCGAAATCCTGTCGTGAAAATGTTCAACTTTTTTGAAGCCGAAATACTTCATGAAAATTTTGGACTTTTTTAAAGCTGAAATCCTGTCGTGAAAATTTTCAACTTTTTTGAAGCCGAAATCTTTTCATGAAAATGTTCAACTTTTTTGAAGCTGAAATACTTCATGAAAATGTTCAACTTTTTTGAAGCTGAAATACTTCATGAAAATGTTCAACTTTTTTGAAGCCGAAATCCTGTCGTGAAAATGTTCAACTTTTTTGAAGCCGAAATACTTCATGAAAATTTGGGACTTTTTTAAAGCTGAAATCCTGTCGTGAAAATTTTCAACTTTTTTGAAGCCGAAATCTTTTCATGAAAATTTTCAACTTTTTTGAAGCAGAAATCTTTTCATGAAAATTTTCAACTTTTTTGAAGCCCAAATACTTCATGAAAATGTTCTACTTTTTTAAATCCGAAATCCTGACGTGAAAATTTTCAACTTTTTTGAATCCGAAATACTTCATTAAAATTTTCAACTTTTTTGAAGCCCAAATACTTCATGAAAATTTTCAACTTTTTTGAAGCAGAAATCTTTTCATGAAAATTTTCAACTTTTTTGAAACCGAAATCTTTTCATAAAAATTTTCAACTTTTTTGAAGCCGAAATCTTTTCATGAAAATGTTCAACTTTTTTGAAGCAGAAATACTTCATGAAAATGTTCAACTTTTTTGAAGCCGAAATCCTGTCGTGAAAATGTTCAACTTTTTTGAAGCCGAAATACTTCATGAAAATTTTGGACTTTTTTAAAGCTGAAATCCTGTCGTGAAAATTTTCAACTTTTTTGAAGCCGAAATCTTTTCATGAAAATGTTCAACTTTTTTGAAGCTGAAATACTTCATGAAAATGTTCAACTTTTTTGAAGCTGAAATACTTCATGAAAATGTTCAACTTTTTTGAAGCCGAAATCCTGTCGTGAAAATGTTCAACTTTTTTGAAGCCGAAATACTTCATGAAAATTTGGGACTTTTTTAAAGCTGAAATCCTGTCGTGAAAATTTTCAACTTTTTTGAAGCCGAAATCTTTTCATGAAAATTTTCAACTTTTTTGAAGCAGAAATCTTTTCATGAAAATTTTCAACTTTTTTGAAGCCCAAATACTTCATGAAAATGTTCTACTTTTTTAAATCCGAAATCCTGACGTGAAAATTTTCAACTTTTTTGAATCCGAAATACTTCATGAAAATTTTGGACTTTTTTGAAGCCGAAATCTTTTCATAAAAATTTTCAACTTTTTTGAAGCCGAAATCTTTTCATGAAAATTTTCAACTTTTTTGAAGCCGAAATACTTCATGAAAATTTTCAACTTTTTTGAAGCAGAAATACTTCATGAAAATGTTCGACTTTTTTAAAGCTGAAATCCTGTCGTGAAAATTTTCAACTTTTTTGAAGCCGAAATCTTTTCATGAAAATGTTCAACTTTTTTGAAGCTGAAATACTTCATGAAAATGTTCAACTTTTTTGAAGCCGAAATCCTGTCGTGAAAATGTTCAACTTTTTTGAAGCCGAAATACTTCATGAAAATTTTGGACTTTTTTAAAGCTGAAATCCTGTCGTGAAAATTTTCAACTTTTTTGAAGCCGAAATCTTTTCATGAAAATTTTCAACTTTTTTGAAGCAGAAATCTTTTCATGAAAATTTTCAACTTTTTTGAAGCCCAAATACTTCATGAAAATGTTCTACTTTTTTAAATCCGAAATCCTGACGTGAAAATTTTCAACTTTTTTGAATCCGAAATACTTCATGAAAATTTTCAACTTTTTTGAAGCCGAAATCTTTTCATAAAAATTTTCAACTTTTTTGAAGCCGAAATCTTTTCATGAAAATGTTCAACTTTTTTGAAACCGAAATCTTTTCATAAAAATTTTCAACTTTTTTGAAGCCGAAATCTTTTCATGAAAATGTTCAACTTTTTTGAAGCAGAAATACTTCATGAAAATGTTCAACTTTTTTGAAGCCGAAATCCTGTCGTGAAAATGTTCAACTTTTTTGAAGCCGAAATACTTCATGAAAATTTTGGACTTTTTTAAAGCTGAAATCCTGTCGTGAAAATTTTCAACTTTTTTGAAGCCGAAATCTTTTCATGAAAATGTTCAACTTTTTTGAAGCTGAAATACTTCATGAAAATGTTCAACTTTTTTGAAGCTGAAATACTTCATGAAAATGTTCAACTTTTTTGAAGCCGAAATCCTGTCGTGAAAATGTTCAACTTTTTTGAAGCCGAAATACTTCATGAAAATTTGGGACTTTTTTAAAGCTGAAATCCTGTCGTGAAAATTTTCAACTTTTTTGAAGCCGAAATCTTTTCATGAAAATTTTCAACTTTTTTGAAGCAGAAATCTTTTCATGAAAATTTTCAACTTTTTTGAAGCCCAAATACTTCATGAAAATGTTCTACTTTTTTAAATCCGAAATCCTGACGTGAAAATTTTCAACTTTTTTGAATCCGAAATACTTCATGAAAATTTTGGACTTTTTTGAAGCCGAAATCTTTTCATAAAAATTTTCAACTTTTTTGAAGCCGAAATCTTTTCATGAAAATTTTCAACTTTTTTGAAGCCGAAATACTTCATGAAAATTTTCAACTTTTTTGAAGCAGAAATACTTCATGAAAATGTTCGACTTTTTTAAAGCTGAAATCCTGTCGTGAAAATTTTCAACTTTTTTGAAGCCGAAATCTTTTCATGAAAATGTTCAACTTTTTTGAAGCTGAAATACTTCATGAAAATGTTCAACTTTTTTGAAGCCGAAATCCTGTCGTGAAAATGTTCAACTTTTTTGAAGCCGAAATACTTCATGAAAATTTTGGACTTTTTTAAAGCTGAAATCCTGTCGTGAAAATTTTCAACTTTTTTGAAGCCGAAATCTTTTCATGAAAATTTTCAACTTTTTTGAAGCAGAAATCTTTTCATGAAAATTTTCAACTTTTTTGAAGCCCAAATACTTCATGAAAATGTTCTACTTTTTTAAATCCGAAATCCTGACGTGAAAATTTTCAACTTTTTTGAATCCGAAATACTTCATGAAAATTTTCAACTTTTTTGAAGCCGAAATCTTTTCATAAAAATTTTCAACTTTTTTGAAGCCGAAATCTTTTCATGAAAATGTTCAACTTTTTTGAAGCAGAAATACTTCATGAAAATGTTCAACTTTTTTGAAGCCGAAATCCTGTCGTGAAAATGTTCAACTTTTTTGAAGCCGAAATACTTCATGAAAATTTTGGACTTTTTTAAAGCTGAAATCCTGTCGTGAAAATTTTCAACTTTTTTGAAGCCGAAATCTTTTCATGAAAATGTTCAACTTTTTTGAAGCAGAAATACTTCATGAAAATGTTCAACTTTTTTGAAGCCGAAATCCTGTCGTGAAAATGTTCAACTTTTTTGAAGCCGAAATACTTCATGGAAATTTTGGACTTTTTTAAAGCTGAAATCCTGTCGTGAAAATTTTCAACTTTTTTGAAGCCGAAATCTTTTCATGAAAATTTTCAACTTTTTTGAAGCAGAAATACTTCATGAAAATGTTCGACTTTTTTAAAGCCGAAATCCTGTCGTGAAAATTTTCAACTTTTTTGAAGCCGAAATACTTCATGAAAATTTTGGACTTTTTTAAAGCTGAAATCCTGTCGTGAAAATGTTCAACTTTTTTGAAGTCGAAATATTTTCATGAAAATTTTCAACTTTTTTGAAGCAGAAATACTTCATGAAAATGTTCGACTTTTTTAAAGCGGAAATCCTGTCGTGAAAATTTTCAACTTTTTTGAAGCCGAAATCTTTTCATGAAAATGTTCAACTTTTTTGAAGCTGAAATACTTCATGAAAATGTTCAACTTTTTTGAAGCCGAAATCCTGTCGTGAAAATGTTCAACTTTTTTGAAGCCGAAATACTTCATGAAAATTTTGGACTTTTTTAAAGCTGAAATCCTGTCGTGAAAATTTTCAACTTTTTTGAAGCCGAAATCTTTTCATGAAAATTTTCAACTTTTTTGAAGCCGAAATCTTTTCATGAAAATTTTCAACTTTTTTGAAGCCCAAATACTTCATGAAAATGTTCTACTTTTTTAAAGCCGAAATCCTGACGTGAAAATTTTCAACTTTTTTGAATCCGAAATACTTCATGAAAATTTTCAACTTTTTTGAAGCCGAAATCTTTTCGTAAAAATTTTCGACTTTTTTGAAGCCGAAATACTTCATGAATATGTTCGACTTTTTTAAAGCCGAAATCCTGTCGTGAAAATTTTCAACTTTTTTGAAGCCGAAATATTTTCATGAAAATTTTCAACTTTTTTGAAGCTGAAATACTTCATGAAAATTTTGGACTTTTTTAAAGCTGAAATCCTGTTGTGAAAATTTTCAACTTTTTTGAAGCCGAAATCTTTTCATGAAAATTTTCAACTTTTTTGAAGCAGAAATACTTCATGAAAATGTTCGACTTTTTTAAAGCCGAAATCCTGTCGTGAAAATTTTCAACTTTTTTGAAGCCGAAATCTTTTCATGAAAATGTTCAACTTTTTTGAAGCCGAAATACTTCATGAAAATTTTGGACTTTTTTAAAGCTGAAATCCTGTCGTGAAAATTTTCAACTTTTTTGAAGCCGAAATCTTTTCATGAAAATTTTCAACTTTTTTGAAGCAGAAATCTTTTCATGAAAATTTTCAACTTTTTTGAAGCCCAAATACTTCATGAAAATGTTCTACTTTTTTAAATCCGAAATCCTGACGTGAAAATTTTCAACTTTTTTGAATCCGAAATCTTTTCATAAAAATTTTCAACTTTTTTGAAGCCGAAATCTTTTCATGAAAATTTTCAACTTTTTTGAAGCAGAAATACTTCATGAAAATGTTCGACTTTTTTAAAGCCGAAATCCTGTCGTGAAAATTTTCAACTTTTTTGAAGCCGAAATCTTTTCATGAAAATGTTCAACTTTTTTGAAGCTGAAATACTTCATGAAAATGTTCAACTTTTTTGAAGCCGAAATCCTGTCGTGAAAATGTTCAACTTTTTTGAAGCCGAAATACTTCATGAAAATTTTGAACTTTTTTAAAGCTGAAATCCTGTCGTGAAAATTTTCAACTTTTTTGAATCCGAAATACTTCATTAAAATTTTCAACTTTTTTGAAGCCCAAATACTTCATGAAAATTTTCAACTTTTTTGAAGCAGAAATCTTTTCATGAAAATTTTCAACTTTTTTGAAGCCAAAATACTTCATGAAAATGTTCTACTTTTTTAAAGCCGAAATCCTGACGTGAAAATTTTCAACTTTTTTGAATCCGAAATACTTCATGAAAATTTTCAACTTTTTTGAAGCCGAAATCTTTTCATAAAAATTTTCAACTTTTTTGAAGCCGAAATCTTTTCATGAAAATTTTCAACTTTTTTGAAGCCGAAATACATCATGAAAATTTTGGACTCTTTTAAAGCTGAAATCCTGTCGTGAAAATTTTCAACTTTTTTGAAGCCGAAATCTTTTCATGAAAATGTTCAACTTTTTTGAAGCAGAAATACTTCATGAAAATGTTCAACTTTTTTGAAGCCGAAATCCTGTCGTGAAAATGTTCAACTTTTTTGAAGCCGAAATACTTCATGGAAATTTTGGACTTTTTTAAAGCTGAAATCCTGTCGTGAAAATTTTCAACTTTTTTGAAGCCGAAATCTTTTCATGAAAATTTTCAACTTTTTTGAAGCAGAAATACTTCATGAAAATGTTCGACTTTTTTAAAGCCGAAATCCTGTCGTGAAAATTTTCAACTTTTTTGAAGCCGAAATACTTCATGAAAATTTTGGACTTTTTTAAAGCTGAAATCCTGTCGTGAAAATTTTCAACTTTTTTGAAGTCGAAATATTTTCATGAAAATTTTCAACTTTTTTGAAGCAGAAATACTTCATGAAAATGTTCGACTTTTTTAAAGCGGAAATCCTGTCGTGAAAATTTTCAACTTTTTTGAAGCCGAAATCTTTTCATGAAAATGTTCAACTTTTTTGAAGCTGAAATACTTCATGAAAATGTTCAACTTTTTTGAAGCCGAAATCCTGTCGTGAAAATGTTCAACTTTTTTGAAGCCGAAATACTTCATGAAAATTTTGGACTTTTTTAAAGCTGAAATCCTGTCGTGAAAATTTTCAACTTTTTTGAAGCCGAAATCTTTTCATGAAAATTTTCAACTTTTTTGAAGCCGAAATCTTTTCATGAAAATTTTCAACTTTTTTGAAGCCCAAATACTTCATGAAAATGTTCTACTTTTTTAAAGCCGAAATCCTGACGTGAAAATTTTCAACTTTTTTGAATCCGAAATACTTCATGAAAATTTTCAACTTTTTTGAAGCCGAAATCTTTTCGTAAAAATTTTCAACTTTTTTGAAGCCGAAATACTTCATGAATATGTTCGACTTTTTTAAAGCCGAAATCCTGTCGTGAAAATTTTCAACTTTTTTGAAGCCGAAATATTTTCATGAAAATTTTCAACTTTTTTGAAGCTGAAATACTTCATGAAAATTTTCAACTTTTTTAAAGCTGAAATCCTGTCGTGAAAATGTTCAACTTTTTCGAAGCCGAAATCTTTTCATGAAAATTTTTCAACTTTATTGAAGTCGAAATCTTTTCATGAAAATTTTCAACTTTTTTGAAGCCGAAATACTTCATGAAAATTTTGGACTTTTTTAAAGCTGAAATCCTGTTGTGAAAATTTTCAACTTTTTTGAAGCCGAAATCTTTTCATGAAAATTTTCAACTTTTTTGAAGCAGAAATACTTCATGAAAATGTTCGACTTTTTTAAAGCCGAAATCCTGTCGTGAAAATTTTCAACTTTTTTGAAGCCGAAATCTTTTCATGAAAATGTTCAACTTTTTTGAAGCCGAAATACTTCATGAAAATTTTGGACTTTTTTAAAGCTGAAATCCTGTCGTGAAAATTTTCAACTTTTTTGAAGCCGAAATCTTTTCATGAAAATTTTCAACTTTTTTGAAGCAGAAATCTTTTCATGAAAATTTTCAACTTTTTTGAAGCCCAAATACTTCATGAAAATGTTCTACTTTTTTAAATCCGAAATCCTGACGTGAAAATTTTCAACTTTTTTGAATCCGAAATCTTTTCATAAAAATTTTCAACTTTTTTGAAGCCGAAATATTTTCATGAAAATTTTCAACTTTTTTGAAGCAGAAATACTTCATGAAAATGTTCGACTTTTTTAAAGCCGAAATCCTGTCGTGAAAATTTTCAACTTTTTTGAAGCCGAAATCTTTTCATGAAAATGTTCAACTTTTTTGAAGCTGAAATACTTCATGAAAATGTTCAACTTTTTTGAAGCCGAAATCCTGTCGTGAAAATGTTCAACTTTTTTGAAGCCGAAATACTTCATGAAAATTTTGAACTTTTTTAAAGCTGAAATCCTGTCGTGAAAATTTTCAACTTTTTTGAATCCGAAATACTTCATTAAAATTTTCAACTTTTTTGAAGCCCAAATACTTCATGAAAATTTTCAACTTTTTTGAAGCAGAAATCTTTTCATGAAAATTTTCAACTTTTTTGAAGCCAAAATACTTCATGAAAATGTTCTACTTTTTTAAAGCCGAAATCCTGACGTGAAAATTTTCAACTTTTTTGAATCCGAAATACTTCATGAAAATTTTCAACTTTTTTGAAGCCGAAATCTTTTCATAAAAATTTTCAACTTTTTTGAAGCCGAAATCTTTTCATGAAAATTTTTAACTTTTTTGAAGCCGAAATACTTCATGAAAATTTTCAACTTTTTTGAAGCAGAAATACTTCATGAAAATGTTCGACTTTTTTAAAGCCGAAATCCTGTCGTGAAAATTTTCAACTTTTTTGAAGCCGAAATCTTTTCATGAAAATTTTCAACTTTTTTGAAGCCGAAATCTTTTCATGAAAATTTTCAACTTTTTTGAAGCCGAAATACATCATGAAAATTTTGGACTCTTTTAAAGCTGAAATCCTGTCGTGAAAATTTTCAACTTTTTTGAAGCCGAAATCTTTTCATGAAAATGTTCAACTTTTTTGAAGCCGAAATACTTCATGAAAATTTTGGACTTTTTTAAAGCTGAAATCCTGTCGTGAAAATTTTCAACTTTTTTGAAGCCGAAATCTTTTCATGAAAATTTTCAACTTTTTTGAAGCAGAAATCTTTTCATGAAAATTTTCAACTTTTTTGAAGCCCAAATACTTCATGAAAATGTTCTACTTTTTTAAATCCGAAATCCTGACGTGAAAATTTTCAACTTTTTTGAATCCGAAATCTTTTCATAAAAATTTTCAACTTTTTTGAAGCCGAAATATTTTCATGAAAATTTTCAACTTTTTTGAAGCAGAAATACTTCATGAAAATGTTCGACTTTTTTAAAGCCGAAATCCTGTCGTGAAAATTTTCAACTTTTTTGAAGCCGAAATCTTTTCATGAAAATGTTCAACTTTTTTGAAGCTGAAATACTTCATGAAAATGTTCAACTTTTTTGAAGCCGAAATCCTGTCGTGAAAATGTTCAACTTTTTTGAAGCCGAAATACTTCATGAAAATTTTGAACTTTTTTAAAGCTGAAATCCTGTCGTGAAAATTTTCAACTTTTTTGAATCCGAAATACTTCATTAAAATTTTCAACTTTTTTGAAGCCCAAATACTTCATGAAAATTTTCAACTTTTTTGAAGCAGAAATCTTTTCATGAAAATTTTCAACTTTTTTGAAGCCAAAATACTTCATGAAAATGTTCTACTTTTTTAAAGCCGAAATCCTGACGTGAAAATTTTCAACTTTTTTGAATCCGAAATACTTCATGAAAATTTTCAACTTTTTTGAAGCCGAAATCTTTTCATAAAAATTTTCAACTTTTTTGAAGCCGAAATCTTTTCATGAAAATTTTTAACTTTTTTGAAGCCGAAATACTTCATGAAAATTTTCAACTTTTTTGAAGCAGAAATACTTCATGAAAATGTTCGACTTTTTTAAAGCCGAAATCCTGTCGTGAAAATTTTCAACTTTTTTGAAGCCGAAATCTTTTCATGAAAATTTTCAACTTTTTTGAAGCCGAAATCTTTTCATGAAAATTTTCAACTTTTTTGAAGCCGAAATACATCATGAAAATTTTGGACTCTTTTAAAGCTGAAATCCTGTCGTGAAAATTTTCAACTTTTTTGAAGCCGAAATCTTTTCATGAAAATGTTCAACTTTTTTGAAGCAGAAATACTTCATGAAAATGTTCAACTTTTTTGAAGCCGAAATCCTGTCGTGAAAATGTTCAACTTTTTTGAAGCCGAAATACTTCATGGAAATTTTGGACTTTTTTAAAGCTGAAATCCTGTC
The DNA here is from genome assembly GCF_963584025.1 of Labrus mixtus. Taxonomy (NCBI): domain Eukaryota; kingdom Metazoa; phylum Chordata; class Actinopteri; order Labriformes; family Labridae; genus Labrus; species Labrus mixtus. Next base: position 65,804 of record NW_026870257.1, read on the forward strand.
GTGAAAATTTTCAACTTTTTTGAAGCCGAAATCTTTTCATGAAAATTTTCAACTTTTTTGAAGCAGAAATACTTCATGAAAATGTTCGACTTTTTTAAAGCCGAAATCCTGTCGTGAAAATTTTCAACTTTTTTGAAGCCGAAATACTTCATGAAAATTTTGGACTTTTTTAAAGCTGAAATCCTGTCGTGAAAATTTTCAACTTTTTTGAAGTCGATATATTTTCATGAAAATTTTCAACTTTTTTGAAGCAGAAATACTTCATGAAAATGTTCGACTTTTTTAAAGCGGAAATCCTGTCGTGAAAATTTTCAACTTTTTTGAAGCCGAAATCTTTTCATGAAAATGTTCAACTTTTTTGAAGCTGAAATACTTCATGAAAATGTTCAACTTTTTTGAAGCCGAAATCCTGTCGTGAAAATGTTCAACTTTTTTGAAGCCGAAATACTTCATGAAAATTTTGGACTTTTTTAAAGCTGAAATCCTGTCGTGAAAATTTTCAACTTTTTTGAAGCCGAAATCTTTTCATGAAAATTTTCAACTTTTTTGAAGCCGAAATCTTTTCATGAAAATTTTCAACTTTTTTGAAGCCCAAATACTTCATGAAAATGTTCTACTTTTTTAAAGCTGAAATACTTCATGAATATGTTCGACTTTTTTAAAGCCGAAATCCTGTCGTGAAAATTTTCAACTTTTTTGAAGCCGAAATATTTTCATGAAAATTTTAAACTTTTTTGAAGCTGAAATACTTCATGAAAATTTTGGACTTTTTTAAAGCTGAAATCCTGTCGTGAAAATGTTCAACTTTTTCGAAGCCGAAATCTTTTCATGAAAATTTTTCAACTTTATTGAAGCCGAAATCTTTTCATGAAAATTTTCAACTTTTTTGAAGCAGAAATACTTCATGAAAATGTTCGACTTTTTTAAAGCCGAAATCCTGTCGTGAAAATTTTCAACTTTTTTGAAGCCGAAATCTTTTCATGAAAATGTTCAACTTTTTTGAAGCCGAAATACTTCATGAAAATTTTGGACTTTTTTAAAGCTGAAATCCTGTCGTGAAAATTTTCAACTTTTTTGAAGCCGAAATCTTTTCATGAAAATTTTCAACTTTTTTGAAGCAGAAATCTTTTCATGAAAATTTTCAACTTTTTTGAAGCCCAAATACTTCATGAAAATGTTCTACTTTTTTAAATCCGAAATCCTGACGTGAAAATTTTCAACTTTTTTGAATCCGAAATCTTTTCATAAAAATTTTCAACTTTTTTGAAGCCGAAATATTTTCATGAAAATTTTCAACTTTTTTGAAGCAGAAATACTTCATGAAAATGTTCGACTTTTTTAAAGCCGAAATCCTGTCGTGAAAATTTTCAACTTTTTTGAAGCCGAAATCTTTTCATGAAAATGTTCAACTTTTTTGAAGCTGAAATACTTCATGAAAATGTTCAACTTTTTTGAAGCCGAAATCCTGTCGTGAAAATGTTCAACTTTTTTGAAGCCGAAATACTTCATGAAAATTTTGAACTTTTTTAAAGCTGAAATCCTGTCGTGAAAATTTTCAACTTTTTTGAATCCGAAATACTTCATTAAAATTTTCAACTTTTTTGAAGCCCAAATACTTCATGAAAATGTTCTACTTTTTTAAATCCGAAATCCTGACGTGAAAATTTTCAACTTTTTTGAATCCGAAATACTTCATGAAAATTTTCAACTTTTTTGAAACCGAAATCTTTTCATAAAAATTTTCAACTTTTTTGAAGCCGAAATCTTTTCATGAAAATGTTCAACTTTTTTGAAGCCCAAATACTTCATGAAAATTTTCTACTTTTTTAAAGCCGAAATCCTGACGTGAAAATTTTCAACTTTTTTGAATCCGAAATACTTCATGAAAATTTTGGACTTTTTTGAAGCCGAAATCTTTTCATAAAAATTTTCAACTTTTTTGAAGCCGAAATCTTTTCATGAAAATTTTCAACTTTTTTGAAGCCGAAATACTTCATGAAAATTTTCAACTTTTTTGAAGCAGAAATACTTCATGAAAATGTTCGACTTTTTTAAAGCTGAAATCCTGTCGTGAAAATTTTCAACTTTTTTGAAGCCGAAATCTTTTCATGAAAATGTTCAACTTTTTTGAAGCTGAAATACTTCATGAAAATGTTCAACTTTTTTGAAGCCGAAATCCTGTCGTGAAAATGTTCAACTTTTTTGAAGCCGAAATACTTCATGAAAATTTTGGACTTTTTTAAAGCTGAAATCCTGTCGTGAAAATTTTCAACTTTTTTGAAGCCGAAATCTTTTCATGAAAATTTTCAACTTTTTTGAAGCAGAAATCTTTTCATGAAAATTTTCAACTTTTTTGAAGCCCAAATACTTCATGAAAATGTTCTACTTTTTTAAATCCGAAATCCTGACGTGAAAATTTTCAACTTTTTTGAATCCGAAATACTTCATGAAAATTTTCAACTTTTTTGAAGCCGAAATCTTTTCATAAAAATTTTCAACTTTTTTGAAGCCGAAATCTTTTCATGAAAATGTTCAACTTTTTTGAAGCAGAAATACTTCATGAAAATGTTCAACTTTTTTGAAGCCGAAATCCTGTCGTGAAAATGTTCAACTTTTTTGAAGCCGAAATACTTCATGAAAATTTTGGACTTTTTTAAAGCTGAAATCCTGTCGTGAAAATTTTCAACTTTTTTGAAGCCGAAATCTTTTCATGAAAATGTTCAACTTTTTTGAAGCAGAAATACTTCATGAAAATGTTCAACTTTTTTGAAGCCGAAATCCTGTCGTGAAAATGTTCAACTTTTTTGAAGCCGAAATACTTCATGGAAATTTTGGACTTTTTTAAAGCTGAAATCCTGTCGTGAAAATTTTCAACTTTTTTGAAGCCGAAATCTTTTCATGAAAATTTTCAACTTTTTTGAAGCAGAAATACTTCATGAAAATGTTCGACTTTTTTAAAGCCGAAATCCTGTCGTGAAAATTTTCAACTTTTTTGAAGCCGAAATACTTCATGAAAATTTTGGACTTTTTTAAAGCTGAAATCCTGTCGTGAAAATTTTCAACTTTTTTGAAGTCGAAATATTTTCATGAAAATTTTCAACTTTTTTGAAGCAGAAATACTTCATGAAAATGTTCGACTTTTTTAAAGCGGAAATCCTGTCGTGAAAATTTTCAACTTTTTTGAAGCCGAAATCTTTTCATGAAAATGTTCTACTTTTTTAAATCCGAAATCCTGACGTGAAAATTTTCAACTTTTTTGAATCCGAAATACTTCATGAAAATTTTCAACTTTTTTGAAGCCGAAATCTTTTCATAAAAATTTTCAACTTTTTTGAAGCCGAAATCTTTTCATGAAAATGTTCAACTTTTTTGAAGCAGAAATACTTCATGAAAATGTTCAACTTTTTTGAAGCCGAAATCCTGTCGTGAAAATGTTCAACTTTTTTGAAGCCGAAATACTTCATGAAAATTTTGGACTTTTTTAAAGCTGAAATCCTGTCGTGAAAATTTTCAACTTTTTTGAAGCCGAAATCTTTTCATGAAAATGTTCAACTTTTTTGAAGCAGAAATACTTCATGAAAATGTTCAACTTTTTTGAAGCCGAAATCCTGTCGTGAAAATGTTCAACTTTTTTGAAGCCGAAATACTTCATGGAAATTTTGGACTTTTTTAAAGCTGAAATCCTGTCGTGAAAATTTTCAACTTTTTTGAAGCCGAAATCTTTTCATGAAAATTTTCAACTTTTTTGAAGCAGAAATCTTTTCATGAAAATTTTCAACTTTTTTGAAGCCGAAATACTTCATGAAAATTTTCAACTTTTTTGAAGCAGAAATACTTCATGAAAATGTTCGACTTTTTTAAAGCTGAAATCCTGTCGTGAAAATTTTCAACTTTTTTGAAGCCGAAATCTTTTCATGAAAATGTTCAACTTTTTTGAAGCTGAAATACTTCATGAAAATGTTCAACTTTTTTGAAGCCGAAATCCTGTCGTGAAAATGTTCAACTTTTTTGAAGCCGAAATACTTCATGAAAATTTTGGACTTTTTTAAAGCTGAAATCCTGTCGTGAAAATTTTCAACTTTTTTGAAGCCGAAATCTTTTCATGAAAATTTTCAACTTTTTTGAAGCAGAAATCTTTTCATGAAAATTTTCAACTTTTTTGAAGCCCAAATACTTCATGAAAATGTTCTACTTTTTTAAATCCGAAATCCTGACGTGAAAATTTTCAACTTTTTTGAATCCGAAATACTTCATGAAAATTTTCAACTTTTTTGAAGCCGAAATCTTTTCATAAAAATTTTCAACTTTTTTGAAGCCGAAATCTTTTCATGAAAATTTTTAACTTTTTTGAAGCCGAAATCTTTTCATGAAAATGTTCAACTTTTTTGAAGCCGAAATACTTCATGAAAATTTTGGACTTTTTTAAAGCTGAAATCCTGTCGTGAAAATTTTCAACTTTTTTGAAGCCGAAATCTTTTCATGAAAATTTTCAACTTTTTTGAAGCAGAAATCTTTTCATGAAAATTTTCAACTTTTTTGAAGCCCAAATACTTCATGAAAATGTTCTACTTTTTTAAATCCGAAATCCTGACGTGAAAATTTTCAACTTTTTTGAATCCGAAATCTTTTCATAAAAATTTTCAACTTTTTTGAAGCCGAAATATTTTCATGAAAATTTTCAACTTTTTTGAAGCAGAAATACTTCATGAAAATGTTCGACTTTTTTAAAGCCGAAATCCTGTCGTGAAAATTTTCAACTTTTTTGAAGCCGAAATCTTTTCATGAAAATGTTCAACTTTTTTGAAGCTGAAATACTTCATGAAAATGTTCAACTTTTTTGAAGCCGAAATCCTGTCGTGAAAATGTTCAACTTTTTTGAAGCCGAAATACTTCATGAAAATTTTGAACTTTTTTAAAGCTGAAATCCTGTCGTGAAAATTTTCAACTTTTTTGAATCCGAAATACTTCATTAAAATTTTCAACTTTTTTGAAGCCCAAATACTTCATGAAAATTTTCAACTTTTTTGAAGCAGAAATCTTTTCATGAAAATTTTCAACTTTTTTGAAGCCAAAATACTTCATGAAAATGTTCTACTTTTTTAAAGCCGAAATCCTGACGTGAAAATTTTCAACTTTTTTGAATCCGAAATACTTCATGAAAATTTTCAACTTTTTTGAAGCCGAAATCTTTTCATAAAAATTTTCAACTTTTTTGAAGCCGAAATCTTTTCATGAAAATTTTTAACTTTTTTGAAGCCGAAATACTTCATGAAAATTTTCAACTTTTTTGAAGCAGAAATACTTCATGAAAATGTTCGACTTTTTTAAAGCCGAAATCCTGTCGTGAAAATTTTCAACTTTTTTGAAGCCGAAATCTTTTCATGAAAATTTTCAACTTTTTTGAAGCCGAAATCTTTTCATGAAAATTTTCAACTTTTTTGAAGCCGAAATACATCATGAAAATTTTGGACTCTTTTAAAGCTGAAATCCTGTCGTGAAAATTTTCAACTTTTTTGAAGCCGAAATCTTTTCATGAAAATGTTCAACTTTTTTGAAGCCGAAATACTTCATGAAAATTTTGAACTTTTTTAAAGCTGAAATCCTGTCGTGAAAATTTTCAACTTTTTTGAAGCCGAAATCTTTTCATGAAAATTTTCAACTTTTTTGAAGCAGAAATCTTTTCATGAAAATTTTCAACTTTTTTGAAGCCCAAATACTTCATGAAAATGTTCTACTTTTTTAAATCCGAAATCCTGACGTGAAAATTTTCAACTTTTTTGAATCCGAAATCTTTTCATAAAAATTTTCAACTTTTTTGAAGCCGAAATATTTTCATGAAAATTTTCAACTTTTTTGAAGCAGAAATACTTCATGAAAATGTTCGACTTTTTTAAAGCCGAAATCCTGTCGTGAAAATTTTCAACTTTTTTGAAGCCGAAATCTTTTCATGAAAATGTTCAACTTTTTTGAAGCTGAAATACTTCATGAAAATGTTCAACTTTTTTGAAGCCGAAATCCTGTCGTGAAAATGTTCAACTTTTTTGAAGCCGAAATACTTCATGAAAATTTTGAACTTTTTTAAAGCTGAAATCCTGTCGTGAAAATTTTCAACTTTTTTGAATCCGAAATACTTCATTAAAATTTTCAACTTTTTTGAAGCCCAAATACTTCATGAAAATTTTCAACTTTTTTGAAGCAGAAATCTTTTCATGAAAATTTTCAACTTTTTTGAAGCCAAAATACTTCATGAAAATGTTCTACTTTTTTAAAGCCGAAATCCTGACGTGAAAATTTTCAACTTTTTTGAATCCGAAATACTTCATGAAAATTTTCAACTTTTTTGAAGCCGAAATCTTTTCATAAAAATTTTCAACTTTTTTGAAGCCGAAATCTTTTCATGAAAATTTTTAACTTTTTTGAAGCCGAAATACTTCATGAAAATTTTCAACTTTTTTGAAGCAGAAATACTTCATGAAAATGTTCGACTTTTTTAAAGCCGAAATCCTGTCGTGAAAATTTTCAACTTTTTTGAAGCCGAAATCTTTTCATGAAAATTTTCAACTTTTTTGAAGCCGAAATCTTTTCATGAAAATTTTCAACTTTTTTGAAGCCGAAATACATCATGAAAATTTTGGACTCTTTTAAAGCTGAAATCCTGTCGTGAAAATTTTCAACTTTTTTGAAGCCGAAATCTTTTCATGAAAATGTTCAACTTTTTTGAAGCAGAAATACTTCATGAAAATGTTCAACTTTTTTGAAGCCGAAATCCTGTCGTGAAAATGTTCAACTTTTTTGAAGCCGAAATACTTCATGGAAATTTTGGACTTTTTTAAAGCTGAAATCCTGTCGTGAAAATTTTCAACTTTTTTGAAGCCGAAATCTTTTCATGAAAATTTTCAACTTTTTTGAAGCAGAAATACTTCATGAAAATGTTCGACTTTTTTAAAGCCGAAATCCTGTCGTGAAAATTTTCAACTTTTTTGAAGCCGAAATACTTCATGAAAATTTTGGACTTTTTTAAAGCTGAAATCCTGTCGTGAAAATTTTCAACTTTTTTGAAGTCGATATATTTTCATGAAAATTTTCAACTTTTTTGAAGCAGAAATACTTCATGAAAATGTTCGACTTTTTTAAAGCGGAAATCCTGTCGTGAAAATTTTCAACTTTTTTGAAGCCGAAATCTTTTCATGAAAATGTTCAACTTTTTTGAAGCTGAAATACTTCATGAAAATGTTCAACTTTTTTGAAGCCGAAATCCTGTCGTGAAAATGTTCAACTTTTTTGAAGCCGAAATACTTCATGAAAATTTTGGACTTTTTTAAAGCTGAAATCCTGTCGTGAAAATTTTCAACTTTTTTGAAGCCGAAATCTTTTCATGAAAATTTTCAACTTTTTTGAAGCCGAAATCTTTTCATGAAAATTTTCAACTTTTTTGAAGCCCAAATACTTCATGAAAATGTTCTACTTTTTTAAAGCTGAAATACTTCATGAATATGTTCGACTTTTTTAAAGCCGAAATCCTGTCGTGAAAATTTTCAACTTTTTTGAAGCCGAAATATTTTCATGAAAATTTTAAACTTTTTTGAAGCTGAAATACTTCATGAAAATTTTGGACTTTTTTAAAGCTGAAATCCTGTCGTGAAAATGTTCAACTTTTTCGAAGCCGAAATCTTTTCATGAAAATTTTTCAACTTTATTGAAGCCGAAATCTTTTCATGAAAATTTTCAACTTTTTTGAAGCAGAAATACTTCATGAAAATGTTCGACTTTTTTAAAGCCGAAATCCTGTCGTGAAAATTTTCAACTTTTTTGAAGCCGAAATCTTTTCATGAAAATGTTCAACTTTTTTGAAGCCGAAATACTTCATGAAAATTTTGGACTTTTTTAAAGCTGAAATCCTGTCGTGAAAATTTTCAACTTTTTTGAAGCCGAAATCTTTTCATGAAAATTTTCAACTTTTTTGAAGCAGAAATCTTTTCATGAAAATTTTCAACTTTTTTGAAGCCCAAATACTTCATGAAAATGTTCTACTTTTTTAAATCCGAAATCCTGACGTGAAAATTTTCAACTTTTTTGAATCCGAAATCTTTTCATAAAAATTTTCAACTTTTTTGAAGCCGAAATCTTTTCATGAAAATTTTCAACTTTTTTGAAGCAGAAATACTTCATGAAAATGTTCGACTTTTTTAAAGCCGAAATCCTGTCGTGAAAATTTTCAACTTTTTTGAAGCCGAAATCTTTTCATGAAAATGTTCAACTTTTTTGAAGCTGAAATACTTCATGAAAATGTTCAACTTTTTTGAAGCCGAAATCCTGTCGTGAAAATGTTCAACTTTTTTGAAGCCGAAATACTTCATGAAAATTTTGAACTTTTTTAAAGCTGAAATCCTGTCGTGAAAATTTTCAACTTTTTTGAATCCGAAATACTTCATTAAAATTTTCAACTTTTTTGAAGCCCAAATACTTCATGAAAATGTTCTACTTTTTTAAATCCGAAATCCTGACGTGAAAATTTTCAACTTTTTTGAATCCGAAATACTTCATGAAAATTTTCAACTTTTTTGAAACCGAAATCTTTTCATAAAAATTTTCAACTTTTTTGAAGCCGAAATCTTTTCATGAAAATGTTCAACTTTTTTGAAGCCCAAATACTTCATGAAAATTTTCTACTTTTTTAAAGCCGAAATCCTGACGTGAAAATTTTCAACTTTTTTGAATCCGAAATACTTCATGAAAATTTTGGACTTTTTTGAAGCCGAAATCTTTTCATAAAAATTTTCAACTTTTTTGAAGCCGAAATCTTTTCATGAAAATTTTCAACTTTTTTGAAGCCGAAATACTTCATGAAAATTTTCAACTTTTTTGAAGCAGAAATACTTCATGAAAATGTTCGACTTTTTTAAAGCTGAAATCCTGTCGTGAAAATTTTCAACTTTTTTGAAGCCGAAATCTTTTCATGAAAATGTTCAACTTTTTTGAAGCTGAAATACTTCATGAAAATGTTCAACTTTTTTGAAGCCGAAATCCTGTCGTGAAAATGTTCAACTTTTTTGAAGCCGAAATACTTCATGAAAATTTTGGACTTTTTTAAAGCTGAAATCCTGTCGTGAAAATTTTCAACTTTTTTGAAGCCGAAATCTTTTCATGAAAATTTTCAACTTTTTTGAAGCAGAAATCTTTTCATGAAAATTTTCAACTTTTTTGAAGCCCAAATACTTCATGAAAATGTTCTACTTTTTTAAATCCGAAATCCTGACTTGAAAATTTTCAACTTTTTTGAATCCGAAATACTTCATGAAAATTTTCAACTTTTTTGAAGCCGAAATCTTTTCATAAAAATTTTCAACTTTTTTGAAGCCGAAATCTTTTCATGAAAATGTTCAACTTTTTTGAAGCAGAAATACTTCATGAAAATGTTCAACTTTTTTGAAGCCGAAATCCTGTCGTGAAAATGTTCAACTTTTTTGAAGCCGAAATACTTCATGAAAATTTTGGACTTTTTTAAAGCTGAAATCCTGTCGTGAAAATTTTCAACTTTTTTGAAGCCGAAATCTTTTCATGAAAATGTTCAACTTTTTTGAAGCAGAAATACTTCATGAAAATGTTCAACTTTTTTGAAGCCGAAATCCTGTCGTGAAAATGTTCAACTTTTTTGAAGCCGAAATACTTCATGGAAATTTTGGACTTTTTTAAAGCTGAAATCCTGTCGTGAAAATTTTCAACTTTTTTGAAGCCGAAATCTTTTCATGAAAATTTTCAACTTTTTTGAAGCAGAAATACTTCATGAAAATTTTCAACTTTTTTGAAGCCGAAATCTTTTCATGAAAATGTTCAACTTTTTTGAAGCAGAAATACTTCATGAAAATGTTCAACTTTTTTGAAGCCGAAATCCTGTCGTGAAAATGTTCAACTTTTTTGAAGCCCAAATACTTCATGAAAATGTTCTACTTTTTTAAATCCGAAATCCTGACGTGAAAATTTTCAACTTTTTTGAATCCGAAATCTTTTCATAAAAATTTTCAACTTTTTTGAAGCCGAAATATTTTCATGAAAATTTTCAACTTTTTTGAAGCAGAAATACTTCATGAAAATGTTCGACTTTTTTAAAGCCGAAATCCTGTCGTGAAAATTTTCAACTTTTTTGAAGCCGAAATCTTTTCATGAAAATGTTCAACTTTTTTGAAGCTGAAATACTTCATGAAAATGTTCAACTTTTTTGAAGCCGAAATCCTGTCGTGAAAATGTTCAACTTTTTTGAAGCCGAAATACTTCATGAAAATTTTGAACTTTTTTAAAGCTGAAATCCTGTCGTGAAAATTTTCAACTTTTTTGAATCCGAAATACTTCATTAAAATTTTCAACTTTTTTGAAGCCCAAATACTTCATGAAAATGTTCTACTTTTTTAAATCCGAAATCCTGACGTGAAAATTTTCAACTTTTTTGAATCCGAAATACTTCATGAAAATGTTCAACTTTTTTGAAACCGAAATCTTTTCATAAAAATTTTCAACTTTTTTGAAGCCGAAATCTTTTCATGAAAATGTTCAACTTTTTTGAAGCCCAAATACTTCATGAAAATTTTCTACTTTTTTAAAGCCGAAATCCTGACGTGAAAATTTTCAACTTTTTTGAATCCGAAATACTTCATGAAAATTTTGGACTTTTTTGAAGCCGAAATCTTTTCATAAAAATTTTCAACTTTTTTGAAGCCGAAATCTTTTCATGAAAATTTTCAACTTTTTTGAAGCCGAAATACTTCATGAAAATTTTCAACTTTTTTGAAGCAGAAATACTTCATGAAAATGTTCGACTTTTTTAAAGCTGAAATCCTGTCGTGAAAATTTTCAACTTTTTTGAAGCCGAAATCTTTTCATGAAAATGTTCAACTTTTTTGAAGCTGAAATACTTCATGAAAATGTTCAACTTTTTTGAAGCCGAAATCCTGTCGTGAAAATGTTCAACTTTTTTGAAGCCGAAATACTTCATGAAAATTTTGGACTTTTTTAAAGCTGAAATCCTGTCGTGAAAATTTTCAACTTTTTTGAAGCCGAAATCTTTTCATGAAAATTTTCAACTTTTTTGAAGCAGAAATCTTTTCATGAAAATTTTCAACTTTTTTGAAGCCCAAATACTTCATGAAAATGTTCTACTTTTTTAAATCCGAAATCCTGACGTGAAAATTTTCAACTTTTTTGAATCCGAAATACTTCATGAAAATTTTCAACTTTTTTGAAGCCGAAATCTTTTCATAAAAATTTTCAACTTTTTTGAAGCCGAAATCTTTTCATGAAAATGTTCAACTTTTTTGAAGCAGAAATACTTCATGAAAATGTTCAACTTTTTTGAAGCCGAAATCCTGTCGTGAAAATGTTCAACTTTTTTGAAGCCGAAATACTTCATGAAAATTTTGGACTTTTTTAAAGCTGAAATCCTGTCGTGAAAATTTTCAACTTTTTTGAAGCCGAAATCTTTTCATGAAAATGTTCAACTTTTTTGAAGCAGAAATACTTCATGAAAATGTTCAACTTTTTTGAAGCCGAAATCCTGTCGTGAAAATGTTCAACTTTTTTGAAGCCGAAATACTTCATGGAAATTTTGGACTTTTTTAAAGCTGAAATCCTGTCGTGAAAATTTTCAACTTTTTTGAAGCCGAAATCTTTTCATGAAAATTTTCAACTTTTTTGAAGCAGAAATACTTCATGAAAATGTTCGACTTTTTTAAAGCCGAAATCCTGTCGTGAAAATTTTCAACTTTTTTGAAGCCGAAATACTTCATGAAAATTTTGGACTTTTTTAAAGCTGAAATCCTGTCGTGAAAATTTTCAACTTTTTTGAAGTCGAAATATTTTCATGAAAATTTTCAACTTTTTTGAAGCAGAAATACTTCATGAAAATGTTCGACTTTTTTAAAGCGGAAATCCTGTCGTGAAAATTTTCAACTTTTTTGAAGCCGAAATCTTTTCATGAAAATGTTCTACTTTTTTAAATCCGAAATCCTGACGTGAAAATTTTCAACTTTTTTGAATCCGAAATACTTCATGAAAATTTTCAACTTTTTTGAAGCCAAAATCTTTTCATAAAAATTTTCAACTTTTTTGAAGCCGAAATCTTTTCATGAAAATGTTCAACTTTTTTGAAGCAGAAATACTTCATGAAAATGTTCAACTTTTTTGAAGCCGAAATCCTGTCGTGAAAATGTTCAACTTTTTTGAAGCCGAAATACTTCATGAAAATTTTGGACTTTTTTAAAGCTGAAATCCTGTCGTGAAAATTTTCAACTTTTTTGAAGCCGAAATCTTTTCATGAAAATGTTCAACTTTTTTGAAGCAGAAATACTTCATGAAAATGTTCAACTTTTTTGAAGCCGAAATCCTGTCGTGAAAATGTTCAACTTTTTTGAAGCCGAAATACTTCATGGAAATTTTGGACTTTTTTAAAGCTGAAATCCTGTCGTGAAAATTTTCAACTTTTTTGAAGCCGAAATCTTTTCATGAAAATTTTCAACTTTTTTGAAGCAGAAATCTTTTCATGAAAATTTTCAACTTTTTTGAAGCCGAAATACTTCATGAAAATTTTCAACTTTTTTGAAGCAGAAATACTTCATGAAAATGTTCGACTTTTTTAAAGCTGAAATCCTGTCGTGAAAATTTTCAACTTTTTTGAAGCCGAAATCTTTTCATGAAAATGTTCAACTTTTTTGAAGCTGAAATACTTCATGAAAATGTTCAACTTTTTTGAAGCCGAAATCCTGTCGTGAAAATGTTCAACTTTTTTGAAGCCGAAATACTTCATGAAAATTTTGGACTTTTTTAAAGCTGAAATCCTGTCGTGAAAATTTTCAACTTTTTTGAAGCCGAAATCTTTTCATGAAAATTTTCAACTTTTTTGAAGCAGAAATCTTTTCATGAAAATTTTCAACTTTTTTGAAGCCCAAATACTTCATGAAAATGTTCTACTTTTTTAAATCCGAAATCCTGACGTGAAAATTTTCAACTTTTTTGAATCCGAAATACTTCATGAAAATTTTCAACTTTTTTGAAGCCGAAATCTTTTCATAAAAATTTTCAACTTTTTTGAAGCCGAAATCTTTTCATGAAAATGTTCAACTTTTTTGAAGCAGAAATACTTCATGAAAATGTTCAACTTTTTTGAAGCCGAAATCCTGTCGTGAAAATGTTCAACTTTTTTGAAGCCGAAATACTTCATGAAAATGTTCTACTTTTTTAAAGCCGAAATCCTGACGTGAAAATTTTCAACTTTTTTGAATCCGAAATACTTCATGAAAATTTTCAACTTTTTTGAAGCCGAAATCTTTTCATAAAAATTTTCAACTTTTTTGAAGCCGAAATCTTTTCATGAAAATTTTTAACTTTTTTGAAGCCGAAATACTTCATGAAAATTTTCAACTTTTTTGAAGCAGAAATACTTCATGAAAATGTTCGACTTTTTTAAAGCCGAATTCCTGTCGTGAAAATTTTCAACTTTTTTGAAGCCGAAATCTTTTCATGAAAATTTTCAACTTTTTTGAAGCCGAAATCTTTTCATGAAAATTTTCAACTTTTTTGAAGCCGAAATACATCATGAAAATTTTGGACTCTTTTAAAGCTGAAATCCTGTCGTGAAAATTTTCAACTTTTTTGAAGCCGAAATCTTTTCATGAAAATGTTCAACTTTTTTGAAGCAGAAATACTTCATGAAAATGTTCAACTTTTTTGAAGCCGAAATCCTGTCGTGAAAATGTTCAACTTTTTTGAAGCCGAAATACTTCATGGAAATTTTGGACTTTTTTAAAGCTGAAATCCTGTCGTGAAAATTTTCAACTTTTTTGAAGCCGAAATCTTTTCATGAAAATTTTCAACTTTTTTGAAGCAGAAATACTTCATGAAAATGTTCGACTTTTTTAAAGCCGAAATCCTGTCGTGAAAATTTTCAACTTTTTTGAAGCCGAAATACTTCATGAAAATTTTGGACTTTTTTAAAGCTGAAATCCTGTCGTGAAAATTTTCAACTTTTTTGAAGTCGAAATATTTTCATGAAAATTTTCAACTTTTTTGAAGCAGAAATACTTCATGAAAATGTTCGACTTTTTTAAAGCGGAAATCCTGTCGTGAAAATTTTCAACTTTTTTGAAGCCGAAATCTTTTCATGAAAATGTTCAACTTTTTTGAAGCTGAAATACTTCATGAAAATGTTCAACTTTTTTGAAGCCGAAATCCTGTCGTGAAAATGTTCAACTTTTTTGAAGCCGAAATCTTTTCATGAAAATTTTCAACTTTTTTGAAGCCGAAATCTTTTCATGAAAATTTTCAACTTTTTTGAAGCCCAAATACTTCATGAAAATGTTCTACTTTTTTAAAGCCGAAATCCTGACGTGAAAATTTTCAACTTTTTTGAATCCGAAATACTTCATGAAAATTTTCAACTTTTTTGAAGCCGAAATCTTTTCGTAAAAATTTTCAACTTTTTTGAAGCCGAAATACTTCATGAAAATGTTCGACTTTTTTAAAGCCGAAATCCTGTCGTGAAAATTTTCAACTTTTTTGAAGCCGAAATACTTCATGAAAATTTTGGACTTTTTTAAAGCTGAAATCCTGTCGTGAAAATTTTCAACTTTTTTGAAGTCGAAATATTTTCATGAAAATTTTCAACTTTTTTGAAGCAGAAATACTTCATGAAAATGTTCGACTTTTTTAAAGCGGAAATCCTGTCGTGAAAATTTTCAACTTTTTTGAAGCCGAAATCTTTTCATGAAAATGTTCAACTTTTTTGAAGCTGAAATACTTCATGAAAATGTTCAACTTTTTTGAAGCCGAAATCCTGTCGTGAAAATGTTCAACTTTTTTGAAGCCGAAATCTTTTCATGAAAATTTTCAACTTTTTTGAAGCCGAAATCTTTTCATGAAAATTTTCAACTTTTTTGAAGCCCAAATACTTCATGAAAATGTTCTACTTTTTTAAAGCCGAAATCCTGACGTGAAAATTTTCAACTTTTTTGAATCCGAAATACTTCATGAAAATTTTCAACTTTTTTGAAGCCGAAATCTTTTCGTAAAAATTTTCAACTTTTTTGAAGCCGAAATACTTCATGAATATGTTCGACTTTTTTAAAGCCGAAATCTTGTCGTGAAAATTTTCAACTTTTTTGAAGCCGAAATATTTTCATGAAAATTTTCAACTTTTTTGAAGCTGAAATACTTCATGAAAATTTTGGACTTTTTTAAAGCTGAAATCCTGTCGTGAAAATGTTCAACTTTTTCGAAGCCGAAATCTTTTCATGAAAATTTTTCAACTTTATTGAAGTCGAAATCTTTTCATGAAAATTTTCAACTTTTTTGAAGCCGAAATACTTCATGAAAATTTTGGACTTTTTTAAAGCTGAAATCCTGTTGTGAAAATGTTCAACTTTTTTGAAGCCGAAATCCTGTCGTGAAAATGTTCAACTTTTTTGAAGCCGAAATCTTTTCATGAAAATTTTCAACTTTTTTGAAGCCGAAATCTTTTCATGAAAATTTTCAACTTTTTTGAAGCCCAAATACTTCATGAAAATGTTCTACTTTTTTAAAGCCGAAATCCTGACGTGAAAATTTTCAACTTTTTTGAATCCGAAATACTTCATGAAAATTTTCAACTTTTTTGAAGCCGAAATCTTTTCGTAAAAATTTTCAACTTTTTTGAAGCCGAAATACTTCATGAATATGTTCGACTTTTTTAAAGCCGAAATCTTGTCGTGAAAATTTTCAACTTTTTTGAAGCCGAAATATTTTCATGAAAATTTTCAACTTTTTTGAAGCTGAAATACTTCATGAAAATTTTGGACTTTTTTAAAGCTGAAATCCTGTCGTGAAAATGTTCAACTTTTTCGAAGCCGAAATCTTTTCATGAAAATTTTTCAACTTTATTGAAGTCGAAATCTTTTCATGAAAATTTTCAACTTTTTTGAAGCCGAAATACTTCATGAAAATTTTGGACTTTTTTAAAGCTGAAATCCTGTTGTGAAAATTTTCAACTTTTTTGAAGCCGAAATCTTTTCATGAAAATTTTCAACTTTTTTGAAGCCGAAATACTTCATGAAAATTTTGGACTTTTTTAAAGCTGAAATCCTGTTGTGAAAATTTTCAACTTTTTTGAAGCCGAAATCTTTTCATGAAAATGTTCAACTTTTTTGAAGCCGAAATACTTCATGAAAATTTTGGACTTTTTTAAAGCTGAAATCCTGTCGTGAAAATTTTCAACTTTTTTGAAGCCGAAATCTTTTCATGAAAATTTTCAACTTTTTTGAAGCAGAAATCTTTTCATGAAAATTTTCAACTTTTTTGAAGCCCAAATACTTCATGAAAATGTTCTACTTTTTTAAATCCGAAATCCTGACGTGAAAATTTTCAACTTTTTTGAATCCGAAATCTTTTCATAAAAATTTTCAACTTTTTTGAAGCCGAAATATTTTCATGAAAATTTTCAACTTTTTTGAAGCAGAAATACTTCATGAAAATGTTCGACTTTTTTAAAGCCGAAATCCTGTCGTGAAAATTTTCAACTTTTTTGAAGCCGAAATCTTTTCATGAAAATGTTCAACTTTTTTGAAGCTGAAATACTTCATGAAAATGTTCAACTTTTTTGAAGCCGAAATCCTGTCGTGAAAATGTTCAACTTTTTTGAAGCCGAAATACTTCATGAAAATTTTGAACTTTTTTAAAGCTGAAATCCTGTCGTGAAAATTTTCAACTTTTTTGAATCCGAAATACTTCATTAAAATTTTCAACTTTTTTGAAGCCCAAATACTTCATGAAAATGTTCAACTTTTTTGAAGCCGAAATCCTGTCGTGAAAATGTTCAACTTTTTTGAAGCCGAAATACTTCATGAAAATTTTGGACTTTTATAAAGCTGAAATCCTGTCGTGAAAATTTTCAACTTTTTTGAAGCCGAAATCTTTTCATGAAAATTTTCAACTTTTTTGAAGCAGAAATCTTTTCATGAAAATTTTCAACTTTTTTGAAGCCCAAATACTTCATGAAAATGTTCTACTTTTTTAAATCCGAAATCCTGACGTGAAAATTTTCAACTTTTTTGAATCCGAAATACTTCATGAAAATTTTCAACTTTTTTGAAACCGAAATCTTTTCATAAAAATTTTCAACTTTTTTGAAGCCGAAATCTTTTCATGAAAATGTTCAACTTTTTTGAAGCCCAAATACTTCATGAAAATTTTCTACTTTTTTAAAGCCGAAATCCTGACGTGAAAATTTTCAACTTTTTTGAATCCGAAATACTTCATGAAAATTTTGGACTTTTTTGAAGCCGAAATCTTTTCATAAAAATTTTCAACTTTTTTGAAGCCGAAATCTTTTCATGAAAATTTTCAACTTTTTTGAAGCCGAAATACTTCATGAAAATTTTCAACTTTTTTGAAGCAGAAATACTTCATGAAAATGTTCGACTTTTTTAAAGCTGAAATCCTGTCGTGAAAATTTTCAACTTTTTTGAAGCCGAAATCTTTTCATGAAAATGTTCAACTTTTTTGAAGCTGAAATACTTCATGAAAATGTTCAACTTTTTTGAAGCCGAAATCCTGTCGTGAAAATGTTCAACTTTTTTGAAGCCGAAATACTTCATGAAAATTTTGGACTTTTTTAAAGCTGAAATCCTGTCGTGAAAATTTTCAACTTTTTTGAAGCCGAAATCTTTTCATGAAAATTTTCAACTTTTTTGAAGCAGAAATCTTTTCATGAAAATTTTCAACTTTTTTGAAGCCCAAATACTTCATGAAAATGTTCTACTTTTTTAAATCCGAAATCCTGACGTGAAAATTTTCAACTTTTTTGAATCCGAAATACTTCATGAAAATTTTCAACTTTTTTGAAACCGAAATCTTTTCATAAAAATTTTCAACTTTTTTGAAGCCGAAATCTTTTCATGAAAATGTTCAACTTTTTTGAAGCCCAAATACTTCATGAAAATTTTCTACTTTTTTAAAGCCGAAATCCTGACGTGAAAATTTTCAACTTTTTTGAATCCGAAATACTTCATGAAAATTTTGGACTTTTTTGAAGCCGAAATCTTTTCATAAAAATTTTCAACTTTTTTGAAGCCGAAATCTTTTCATGAAAATTTTCAACTTTTTTGAAGCCGAAATACTTCATGAAAATTTTCAACTTTTTTGAAGCAGAAATACTTCATGAAAATGTTCGACTTTTTTAAAGCTGAAATCCTGTCGTGAAAATTTTCAACTTTTTTGAAGCCGAAATCTTTTCATGAAAATGTTCAACTTTTTTGAAGCTGAAATACTTCATGAAAATGTTCAACTTTTTTGAAGCCGAAATCCTGTCGTGAAAATGTTCAACTTTTTTGAATCCGAAATACTTCATGAAAATTTTGGACTTTTTTAAAGCTGAAATCCTGTCGTGAAAATTTTCAACTTTTTTGAAGCCGAAATCTTTTCATGAAAATTTTCAACTTTTTTGAAGCAGAAATCTTTTCATGAAAATTTTCAACTTTTTTGAAGCCCAAATACTTCATGAAAATGTTCTACTTTTTTAAATCCGAAATCCTGACGTGAAAATTTTCAACTTTTTTGAATCCGAAATACTTCATGAAAATTTTCAACTTTTTTGAAGCCGAAATCTTTTCATAAAAATTTTCAACTTTTTTGAAGCCGAAATCTTTTCATGAAAATGTTCAACTTTTTTGAAGCCGAAATACTTCATGGAAATTTTGGACTTTTTTAAAGCTGAAATCCTGTCGTGAAAATTTTCAACTTTTTTGAAGCCGAAATCTTTTCATGAAAATTTTCAACTTTTTTGAAGCAGAAATCTTTTCATGAAAATGTTCAACTTTTTTGAAGCCGAAATACTTCATGAAAATTTTCAACTTTTTTGAAGCAGAAATACTTCATGAAAATGTTCGACTTTTTTAAAGCTGAAATCCTGTCGTGAAAATTTTCAACTTTTTTGAAGCCGAAATCTTTTCATGAAAATGTTCAACTTTTTTGAAGCTGAAATACTTCATGAAAATGTTCAACTTTTTTGAAGCCGAAATCCTGTCGTGAAAATGTTCAACTTTTTTGAAGCCGAAATACTTCATGAAAATTTTGGACTTTTTTAAAGCTGAAATCCTGTCGTGAAAATTTTCAACTTTTTTGAAGTCGAAATATTTTCATGAAAATTTTCAACTTTTTTGAAGCAGAAATACTTCATGAAAATGTTCGACTTTTTTAAAGCGGAAATCCTGTCGTGAAAATTTTCAACTTTTTTGAAGCCGAAATCTTTTCATGAAAATGTTCAACTTTTTTGAAGCTGAAATACTTCATGAAAATGTTCAACTTTTTTGAAGCCGAAATCCTGTCGTGAAAATGTTCAACTTTTTTGAAGCCGAAATACTTCATGAAAATTTTGGACTTTTTTAAAGCTGAAATCCTGTCGTGAAAATTTTCAACTTTTTTGAAGCCGAAATCTTTTCATGAAAATTTTCAACTTTTTTGAAGCCGAAATCTTTTCATGAAAATTTTCAACTTTTTTGAAGCCCAAATACTTCATGAAAATGTTCTACTTTTTTAAAGCCGAAATCCTGACGTGAAAATTTTCAACTTTTTTGAATCCGAAATACTTCATGAAAATTTTCAACTTTTTTGAAGCCGAAATCTTTTCGTAAAAATTTTCAACTTTTTTGAAGCCGAAATACTTCATGAATATGTTCGACTTTTTTAAAGCCGAAATCCTGTCGTGAAAATTTTCAACTTTTTTGAAGCCGAAATATTTTCATGAAAATTTTCAACTTTTTTGAAGCTGAAATACTTCATGAAAATTTTGGACTTTTTTAAAGCTGAAATCCTGTCGTGAAAATGTTCAACTTTTTCGAAGCCGAAATCTTTTCATGAAAATTTTTCAACTTTTTTGAAGTCGAAATCTTTTCATGAAAATTTTCAACTTTTTTGAAGCCGAAATACTTCATGGAAATTTTGGACTTTTTTAAAGCTGAAATCCTGTCGTGAAAATTTTCAACTTTTTTGAAGCCGAAATCTTTTCATGAAAATTTTCAACTTTTTTGAAGCAGAAATACTTCATGAAAATGTTCGACTTTTTTAAAGCCGAAATCCTGTCGTGAAAATTTTCAACTTTTTTGAAGCCGAAATACTTCATGAAAATTTTGGACTTTTTTAAAGCTGAAATCCTGTCGTGAAAATTTTCAACTTTTTTGAAGTCGAAATATTTTCATGAAAATTTTCAACTTTTTTGAAGCAGAAATACTTCATGAAAATGTTCGACTTTTTTAAAGCGGAAATCCTGTCGTGAAAATTTTCAACTTTTTTGAAGCCGAAATCTTTTCATGAAAATGTTCAACTTTTTTGAAGCTGAAATACTTCATGAAAATGTTCAACTTTTTTGAAGCCGAAATCCTGTCGTGAAAATGTTCAACTTTTTTGAAGCCGAAATACTTCATGAAAATTTTGGACTTTTTTAAAGCTGAAATTCTGTCGTGAAAATTTTCAACTTTTTTGAAGCCGAAATCTTTTCATGAAAATTTTCAACTTTTTTGAAGCCGAAATCTTTTCATGAAAATTTTCAACTTTTTTGAAGCCCAAATACTTCATGAAAATGTTCGACTTTTTTAAAGCTGAAATCCTGTCGTGAAAATTTTCAACTTTTTTGAAGCCGAAATCTTTTCATGAAAATGTTCAACTTTTTTGAAGCAGAAATCTTTTCATGAAAATTTTCAACTTTTTTGAAGCCCAAATACTTCATGAAAATGTTCTACTTTTTTAAATCCGAAATCCTGACGTGAAAATTTTCAACTTTTTTGAATCCGAAATACTTCATGAAAATTTTCAACTTTTTTGAAGCCGAAATACTTCATGAAAATTTGGGACTTTTTTAAAGCTGAAATCCTGTCGTGAAAATTTTCAACTTTTTTGAAGCCGAAATCTTTTCATGAAAATTTTCAACTTTTTTGAAGCAGAAATCTTTTCATGAAAATTTTCAACTTTTTTGAAGCCCAAATACTTCATGAAAATGTTCTACTTTTTTAAATCCGAAATCCTGACGTGAAAATTTTCAACTTTTTTGAATCCGAAATACTTCATGAAAATTTTCAACTTTTTTGAAACCGAAATCTTTTCATAAAAATTTTCAACTTTTTTGAAGCCGAAATCTTTTCATGAAAATGTTCAACTTTTTTGAAGCAGAAATACTTCATGAAAATGTTCAACTTTTTTGAAGCCGAAATCCTGTCGTGAAAATGTTCAACTTTTTTGAAGCCGAAATACTTCATGAAAATTTTGGACTTTTTTAAAGCTGAAATCCTGTCGTGAAAATTTTCAACTTTTTTGAAGCCGAAATCTTTTCATGAAAATTTTCAACTTTTTTGAAGCAGAAATCTTTTCATGAAAATTTTCAACTTTTTTGAAGCCCAAATACTTCATGAAAATGTTCTACTTTTTTAAATCCGAAATCCTGACGTGAAAATTTTCAACTTTTTTGAATCCGAAATACTTCATGAAAATTTTCAACTTTTTTGAAACCGAAATCTTTTCATAAAAATTTTCAACTTTTTTGAAGCCGAAATCTTTTCATGAAAATGTTCAACTTTTTTGAAGCAGAAATACTTCATGAAAATTTTGGACTTTTTTAAAGCTGAAATCCTGTCGTGAAAATTTTCAACTTTTTTGAAGCCGAAATCTTTTCATGAAAATTTTCAACTTTTTTGAAGCCGAAATCTTTTCATGAAAATTTTCAACTTTTTTGAAGCCCAAATACTTCATGAAAATGTTCTACTTTTTTAAAGCCGAAATCCTGACGTGAAAATTTTCAACTTTTTTGAATCCGAAATACTTCATGAAAATTTTCAACTTTTTTGAAGCCGAAATCTTTTCGTAAAAATTTTCAACTTTTTTGAAGCCGAAATACTTCATGAATATGTTCGACTTTTTTAAAGCCGAAATCCTGTCGTGAAAATTTTCAACTTTTTTGAAGCCGAAATATTTTCATTAAAATTTTCAACTTTTTTGAAGCTGAAATACTTCATGAAAATTTTGGACTTTTTTAAAGCTGAAATCCTGTCGTGAAAATGTTCAACTTTTTCGAAGCCGAAATCTTTTCATGAAAATTTTTCAACTTTTTTGAAGTCGAAATCTTTTCATGAAAATTTTCAACTTTTTTGAAGCCGAAATACTTCATGAAAATTTTGGACTTTTTTAAAGCTGAAATCCTGTTGTGAAAATTTTCAACTTTTTTGAAGCCGAAATCTTTTCATGAAAATTTTCAACTTTTTTGAAGCAGAAATACTTCATGAAAATGTTCGACTTTTTTAAAGCCGAAATCCTGTCGTGAAAATTTTCAACTTTTTTGAAGCCGAAATACTTCATGAAAATTTTGGACTTTTTTAAAGCTGAAATCCTGTCGTGAAAATTTTCAACTTTTTTGAAGCCGAAATCTTTTCATGAAAATGTTCAACTTTTTTGAAGCTGAAATACTTCATGAAAATGTTCAACTTTTTTGAAGCCGAAATCCTGTCGTGAAAATGTTCAACTTTTTTGAAGCCGAAATACTTCATGAAAATTTGGGACTTTTTTAAAGTTGAAATCCTGTCGTGAAAATTTTCAACTTTTTTGAAGCCGAAATCTTTTCATGAAAATTTTCAACTTTTTTGAAGCAGAAATCTTTTCATGAAAATTTTCAACTTTTTTGAAGCCCAAATACTTCATGAAAATGTTCTACTTTTTTAAATCCGAAATCCTGACGTGAAAATTTTCAACTTTTTTGAATCCGAAATACTTCATGAAAATTTTCAACTTTTTTGAAACCGAAATCTTTTCATAAAAATTTTCAACTTTTTTGAAGCCGAAATCTTTTCATGAAAATGTTCAACTTTTTTGAAGCCCAAATACTTCATGAAAATGTTCTACTTTTTTAAAGCCGAAATCCTGACGTGAAAATTTTCAACTTTTTTGAATCCGAAATACTTCATGAAAATTTTCAACTTTTTTGAAGCCGAAATCTTTTCGTAAAAATTTTCAACTTTTTTGAAGCCGAAATACTTCATGAATATGTTCGACTTTTTTAAAGCCGAAATCCTGTCGTGAAAATTTTCAACTTTTTTGAAGCCGAAATATTTTCATTAAAATTTTCAACTTTTTTGAAGCTGAAATACTTCATGAAAATTTTGGACTTTTTTAAAGCTGAAATCCTGTCGTGAAAATGTTCAACTTTTTCGAAGCCGAAATCTTTTCATGAAAATTTTTCAACTTTTTTGAAGTCGAAATCTTTTCATGAAAATTTTCAACTTTTTGAAGCCGAAATCTTTTCATGAAAATGTTCAACTTTTTTGAAGCTGAAATACTTCATGAAAATGTTCAACTTTTTTGAAGCCGAAATCCTGTCGTGAAAATGTTCAACTTTTTTGAAGCCGAAATACTTCATGAAAATTTGGGACTTTTTTAAAGCTGAAATCCTGTCGTGAAAATTTTCAACTTTTTTGAAGCCGAAATCTTTTCATGAAAATTTTCAACTTTTTTGAAGCAGAAATCTTTTCATGAAAATTTTCAACTTTTTTGAAGCCGAAATACTTCATGAAAATGTTCTACTTTTTTAAATCCGAAATCCTGACGTGAAAATTTTCAACTTTTTTGAATCCGAAATACTTCATGAAAATTTTCAACTTTTTTGAAACCGAAATCTTTTCATAAAAATTTTCAACTTTTTTGAAGCCGAAATCTTTTCATGAAAATGTTCAACTTTTTTGAAGCAGAAATACTTCATGAAAATGTTCAACTTTTTTGAAGCCGAAATCCTGTCGTGAAAATGTTCAACTTTTTTGAAGCCGAAATACTTCATGAAAATTTTGGACTTTTTTAAAGCTGAAATCCTGTCGTGAAAATTTTCAACTTTTTTGAAGCCGAAATCTTTTCATGAAAATTTTCAACTTTTTTGAAGCAGAAATCTTTTCATGAAAATTTTCAACTTTTTTGAAGCCCAAATACTTCATGAAAATGTTCTACTTTTTTAAATCCGAAATCCTGACGTGAAAATTTTCAACTTTTTTGAATCCGAAATACTTCATGAAAATTTTCAACTTTTTTGAAACCGAAATCTTTTCATAAAAATTTTCAACTTTTTTGAAGCCGAAATCTTTTCATGAAAATGTTCAACTTTTTTGAAGCAGAAATACTTCATGAAAATTTTGGACTTTTTTAAAGCTGAAATCCTGTCGTGAAAATTTTCAACTTTTTTGAAGCCGAAATCTTTTCATGAAAATTTTCAACTTTTTTGAAGCCGAAATCTTTTCATGAAAATTTTCAACTTTTTTGAAGCCCAAATACTTCATGAAAATGTTCTACTTTTTTAAATCCGAAATCCTGACGTGAAAATTTTCAACTTTTTTGAATCCGAAATACTTCATGAAAATTTTCAACTTTTTTGAAACCGAAATCTTTTCATAAAAATTTTCAACTTTTTTGAAGCCGAAATCTTTTCATGAAAATGTTCAACTTTTTTGAAGCAGAAATACTTCATGAAAATTTTGGACTTTTTTAAAGCTGAAATCCTGTCGTGAAAATTTTCAACTTTTTTGAAGCCGAAATCTTTTCATGAAAATTTTCAACTTTTTTGAAGCCGAAATCTTTTCATGAAAATTTTCAACTTTTTTGAAGCCCAAATACTTCATGAAAATGTTCTACTTTTTTAAAGCCGAAATCCTGACGTGAAAATTTTCAACTTTTTTGAATCCGAAATACTTCATGAAAATTTTCAACTTTTTTGAAGCCGAAATCTTTTCGTAAAAATTTTCAACTTTTTTGAAGCCGAAATACTTCATGAATATGTTCGACTTTTTTAAAGCCGAAATCCTGTCGTGAAAATTTTCAACTTTTTTGAAGCCGAAATATTTTCATTAAAATTTTCAACTTTTTTGAAGCTGAAATACTTCATGAAAATTTTGGACTTTTTTAAAGCTGAAATCCTGTCGTGAAAATGTTCAACTTTTTCGAAGCCGAAATCTTTTCATGAAAATTTTTCAACTTTTTTGAAGTCGAAATCTTTTCATGAAAATTTTCAACTTTTTTGAAGCCGAAATACTTCATGAAAATTTTGGACTTTTTTAAAGCTGAAATCCTGTTGTGAAAATTTTCAACTTTTTTGAAGCCGAAATCTTTTCATGAAAATTTTCAACTTTTTTGAAGCAGAAATACTTCATGAAAATGTTCGACTTTTTTAAAGCCGAAATCCTGTCGTGAAAATTTTCAACTTTTTTGAAGCCGAAATACTTCATGAAAATTTTGGACTTTTTTAAAGCTGAAATCCTGTCGTGAAAATTTTCAACTTTTTTGAAGCCGAAATCTTTTCATGAAAATGTTCAACTTTTTTGAAGCTGAAATACTTCATGAAAATGTTCAACTTTTTTGAAGCCGAAATCCTGTCGTGAAAATGTTCAACTTTTTTGAAGCCGAAATACTTCATGAAAATTTGGGACTTTTTTAAAGCTGAAATCCTGTCGTGAAAATTTTCAACTTTTTTGAAGCCGAAATCTTTTCATGAAAATTTTCAACTTTTTTGAAGCAGAAATCTTTTCATGAAAATTTTCAACTTTTTTGAAGCCCAAATACTTCATGAAAATGTTCTACTTTTTTAAATCCGAAATCCTGACGTGAAAATTTTCAACTTTTTTGAATCCGAAATACTTCATGAAAATTTTCAACTTTTTTGAAACCGAAATCTTTTCATAAAAATTTTCAACTTTTTTGAAGCCGAAATCTTTTCATGAAAATGTTCAACTTTTTTGAAGCCCAAATACTTCATGAAAATGTTCTACTTTTTTAAAGCCGAAATCCTGACGTGAAAATTTTCAACTTTTTTGAATCCGAAATACTTCATGAAAATTTTCAACTTTTTTGAAGCCGAAATCTTTTCGTAAAAATTTTCAACTTTTTTGAAGCCGAAATACTTCATGAATATGTTCGACTTTTTTAAAGCCGAAATCCTGTCGTGAAAATTTTCAACTTTTTTGAAGCCGAAATATTTTCATTAAAATTTTCAACTTTTTTGAAGCTGAAATACTTCATGAAAATTTTGGACTTTTTTAAAGCTGAAATCCTGTCGTGAAAATGTTCAACTTTTTCGAAGCCGAAATCTTTTCATGAAAATTTTTCAACTTTTTTGAAGTCGAAATCTTTTCATGAAAATTTTCAACTTTTTTGAAGCCGAAATACTTCATGAAAATTTTGGACTTTTTTAAAGCTGAAATCCTGTTGTGAAAATTTTCAACTTTTTTGAAGCCGAAATCTTTTCATGAAAATTTTCAACTTTTTTGAAGCAGAAATACTTCATGAAAATGTTCGACTTTTTTAAAGCCGAAATCCTGTCGTGAAAATTTTCAACTTTTTTGAAGCCGAAATACTTCATGAAAATTTTGGACTTTTTTAAAGCTGAAATCCTGTCGTGAAAATTTTCAACTTTTTTGAAGCCGAAATCTTTTCATGAAAATGTTCAACTTTTTTGAAGCTGAAATACTTCATGAAAATGTTCAACTTTTTTGAAGCCGAAATCCTGTCGTGAAAATGTTCAACTTTTTTGAAGCCGAAATACTTCATGAAAATTTGGGACTTTTTTAAAGCTGAAATCCTGTCGTGAAAATTTTCAACTTTTTTGAAGCCGAAATCTTTTCATGAAAATTTTCAACTTTTTTGAAGCAGAAATCTTTTCATGAAAATTTTCAACTTTTTTGAAGCCCAAATACTTCATGAAAATGTTCTACTTTTTTAAATCCGAAATCCTGACGTGAAAATTTTCAACTTTTTTGAATCCGAAATACTTCATGAAAATTTTCAACTTTTTTGAAACCGAAATCTTTTCATAAAAATTTTCAACTTTTTTGAAGCCGAAATCTTTTCATGAAAATGTTCAACTTTTTTGAAGCCCAAATACTTCATGAAAATGTTCTACTTTTTTAAAGCCGAAATCCTGACGTGAAAATTTTCAACTTTTTTGAATCCGAAATACTTCATGAAAATTTTCAACTTTTTTGAAGCCGAAATCTTTTCGTAAAAATTTTCAACTTTTTTGAAGCCGAAATACTTCATGAATATGTTCGACTTTTTTAAAGCCGAAATCCTGTCGTGAAAATTTTCAACTTTTTTGAAGCCGAAATATTTTCATGAATATGTTCGACTTTTTTAAAGCCGAAATCCTGTCGTGAAAATTTTCAACTTTTTTGAAGCTGAAATCCTGTCGTGAAAATGTTCAACTTTTTCGAAGCCGAAATCTTTTCATGAAAATTTTTCAACTTTTTTGAAGTCGAAATCTTTTCATGAAAATTTTCAACTTTTTTGAAGCCGAAATACTTCATGAAAATTTTGGACTTTTTTAAAGCTGAAATCCTGTTGTGAAAATTTTCAACTTTTTTGAAGCCGAAATCTTTTCATGAAAATTTTCAACTTTTTTGAAGCAGAAATACTTCATGAAAATGTTCGACTTTTTTAAAGCCGAAATCCTGTCGTGAAAATTTTCAACTTTTTTGAAGCCGAAATACTTCATGAAAATTTTGGACTTTTTTAAAGCTGAAATCCTGTCGTGAAAATTTTCAACTTTTTTGAAGCCGAAATCTTTTCATGAAAATGTTCAACTTTTTTGAAGCTGAAATACTTCATGAAAATGTTCAACTTTTTTGAAGCCGAAATCCTGTCGTGAAAATGTTCAACTTTTTTGAAGCCGAAATACTTCATGAAAATTTGGGACTTTTTTAAAGCTGAAATCCTGTCGTGAAAATTTTCAACTTTTTTGAAGCCGAAATCTTTTCATGAAAATTTTCAACTTTTTTGAAGCAGAAATCTTTTCATGAAAATTTTCAACTTTTTTGAAGCCCAAATACTTCATGAAAATGTTCTACTTTTTTAAATCCGAAATCCTGACGTGAAAATTTTCAACTTTTTTGAATCCGAAATACTTCATGAAAATTTTCAACTTTTTTGAAACCGAAATCTTTTCATAAAAATTTTCAACTTTTTTGAAGCCGAAATCTTTTCATGAAAATGTTCAACTTTTTTGAAGCAGAAATACTTCATGAAAATGTTCAACTTTTTTGAAGCCGAAATCCTGTCGTGAAAATGTTCAACTTTTTTGAAGCCGAAATACTTCATGAAAATTTTGGACTTTTTTAAAGCTGAAATCCTGTCGTGAAAATTTTCAACTTTTTTGAAGCCGAAATCTTTTCATGAAAATTTTCAACTTTTTTGAAGCAGAAATCTTTTCATGAAAATTTTCAACTTTTTTGAAGCCCAAATACTTCATGAAAATTTTCAACTTTTTTGAAACCGAAATCTTTTCATAAAAATTTTCAACTTTTTTGAAGCCGAAATCTTTTCATGAAAATGTTCAACTTTTTTGAAGCAGAAATACTTCATGAAAATGTTCAACTTTTTTGAAGCCGAAATCCTGTCGTGAAAATTTTCAACTTTTTTGAATCCGAAATACTTCATGAAAATTTTCAACTTTTTTGAAACCGAAATCTTTTCATAAAAATTTTCAACTTTTTTGAAGCCGAAATCTTTTCATGAAAATGTTCAACTTTTTTGAAGCAGAAATACTTCATGAAAATGTTCAACTTTTTTGAAGCCGAAATCCTGTCGTGAAAATGTTCAACTTTTTTGAAGCCGAAATACTTCATGAAAATTTTGGACTTTTTTAAAGCTGAAATCCTGTCGTGAAAATTTTCAACTTTTTTGAAGCCGAAATCTTTTCATGAAAATGTTCAACTTTTTTGAAGCTGAAATACTTCATGAAAATGTTCAACTTTTTTGAAGCCGAAATCCTGTCGTGAAAATGTTCAACTTTTTTGAAGCCGAAATACTTCATGAAAATTTGGGACCTTTTTAAAGCTGAAATCCTGTCGTGAAAATTTTCAACTTTTTTGAAGCCGAAATCTTTTCATGAAAATTTTCAACTTTTTTGAAGCAGAAATCTTTTCATGAAAATTTTCAACTTTTTTGAAGCCCAAATACTTCATGAAAATGTTCTACTTTTTTAAATCCGAAATCCTGACGTGAAAATTTTCAACTTTTTTGAATCCGAAATACTTCATGAAAATTTTCAACTTTTTTGAAACCGAAATCTTTTCATAAAAATTTTCAACTTTTTTGAAGCCGAAATCTTTTCATGAAAATGTTCAACTTTTTTGAAGCAGAAATACTTCATGAAAATGTTCAACTTTTTTGAAGCCGAAATCCTGTCGTGAAAATGTTCAACTTTTTTGAAGCCGAAATACTTCATGAAAATTTTGGACTTTTTTAAAGCTGAAATCCTGTCGTGAAAATTTTCAACTTTTTTGAAGCCGAAATCTTTTCATGAAAATTTTCAACTTTTTTGAAGCAGAAATCTTTTCATGAAAATTTTCAACTTTTTTGAAGCCCAAATACTTCATGAAAATGTTCTACTTTTTTAAATCCGAAATCCTGACGTGAAAATTTTCAACTTTTTTGAATCCGAAATACTTCATGAAAATTTTCAACTTTTTTGAAGCCGAAATCTTTTCATAAAAATTTTCAACTTTTTTGAAGCCGAAATCTTTTCATGAAAATGTTCAACTTTTTTGAAGCAGAAATACTTCATGAAAATGTTCAACTTTTTTGAAGCCGAAATCCTGTCGTGAAAATGTTCAACTTTTTTGAAGCCGAAATACTTCATGAAAATTTTGGACTTTTTTAAAGCTGAAATCCTGTCGTGAAAATTTTCAACTTTTTTGAAGCCGAAATCTTTTCATGAAAATGTTCAACTTTTTTGAAGCAGAAATACTTCATGAAAATGTTCAACTTTTTTGAAGCCGAAATCCTGTCGTGAAAATGTTCAACTTTTTTGAAGCCGAAATACTTCATGGAAATTTTGGACTTTTTTAAAGCTGAAATCCTGTCGTGAAAATTTTCAACTTTTTTGAAGCCGAAATCTTTTCATGAAAATTTTCAACTTTTTTGAAGCAGAAATACTTCATGAAAATGTTCGACTTTTTTAAAGCCGAAATCCTGTCGTGAAAATTTTCAACTTTTTTGAAGCCGAAATCTTTTCATGAAAATGTTCAACTTTTTTGAAGCTGAAATACTTCATGAAAATGTTCAACTTTTTTGAAGCCGAAATCCTGTCGTGAAAATGTTCAACTTTTTTGAAGCCGAAATACTTCATGAAAATTTTGGACTTTTTTAAAGCTGAAATCCTGTCGTGAAAATTTTCAACTTTTTTGAAGCCGAAATCTTTTCATGAAAATTTTCAACTTTTTTGAAGCCGAAATCTTTTCATGAAAATTTTCAACTTTTTTGAAGCCCAAATACTTCATGAAAATGTTCTACTTTTTTAAAGCCGAAATCCTGACGTGAAAATTTTCAACTTTTTTGAATCCGAAATACTTCATGAAAATTTTCAACTTTTTTGAATCCGAAATCTTTTCATAAAAATTTTCAACTTTTTTGAAGCCGAAATCTTTTCATGAAAATGTTCAACTTTTTTGAAGCAGAAATACTTCATGAAAATGTTCAACTTTTTTGAAGCCGAAATCCTGTCGTGAAAATGTTCAACTTTTTTGAAGCCGAAATACTTCATGAAAATTTTGGACTTTTTTAAAGCTGAAATCCTGTCGTGAAAATTTTCAACTTTTTTGAAGCCGAAATCTTTTCATGAAAATGTTCAACTTTTTTGAAGCAGAAATACTTCATGAAAATGTTCAACTTTTTTGAAGCCGAAATCCTGTCGTGAAAATGTTCAACTTTTTTGAAGCCGAAATACTTCATGGAAATTTTGGACTTTTTTAAAGCTGAAATCCTGTCGTGAAAATTTTCAACTTTTTTGAAGCCGAAATCTTTTCATGAAAATTTTCAACTTTTTTGAAGCAGAAATACTTCATGAAAATGTTCGACTTTTTTAAAGCCGAAATCCTGTCGTGAAAATTTTCAACTTTTTTGAAGCCGAAATCTTTTCATGAAAATGTTCAACTTTTTTGAAGCCGAAATACTTCATGAAAATGTTCAACTTTTTTGAAGCCGAAATCCTGTCGTGAAAATTTTCAACTTTTTTGAAGCCGAAATACTTCATGAAAATTTTGGACTTTTTTAAAGCTGAAATCCTGTCGTGAAAATTTTCAACTTTTTTGAAGCCGAAATCTTTTCATGAAAATTTTCAACTTTTTTGAAGCCGAAATCTTTTCATGAAAATTTTCAACTTTTTTGAAGCCCAAATACTTCATGAAAATGTTTTACTTTTTTAAAGCCGAAATCCTGACGTGAAAATTTTCAACTTTTTTGAATCCGAAATACTTCATGAAAATTTTCAACTTTTTTGAAGCCGAAATCTTTTCGTAAAAATTTTCAACTTTTTTGAAGCCGAAATACTTCATGAATATGTTCGACTTTTTTAAAGCCGAAATCCTGTCGTGAAAATTTTCAACTTTTTTGAAGCCGAAATATTTTCATGAAAATTTTCAACTTTTTTGAAGCTGAAATACTTCATGAAAATTTTGGACTTTTTTAAAGCTGAAATCCTGTCGTGAAAATGTTCAACTTTTTCGAAGCCGAAATCTTTTCATGAAAATTTTTCAACTTTTTTGAAGTCGAAATCTTTTCATGAAAATTTTCAACTTTTTTGAAGCCGAAATACTTCATGAAAATTTTGGACTTTTTTAAAGCTGAAATCCTGTTGTGAAAATTTTCAACTTTTTTGAAGCCGAAATCTTTTCATGAAAATTTTCAACTTTTTTGAAGCAGAAATACTTCATGAAAATGTTCGACTTTTTTAAAGCCGAAATCCTGTCGTGAAAATTTTCAACTTTTTTGAAGCCGAAATCTTTTCATGAAAATGTTCAACTTTTTTGAAGCCGAAATACTTCATGAAAATGTTCTACTTTTTTAAATCCGAAATCCTCACGTGAAAATTTTCAACTTTTTTGAATCCGAAATCTTTTCATAAAAATTTTCAACTTTTTTGAAGCCGAAATCTTTTCATGAAAATGTTCAACTTTTTTGAAGCAGAAATACTTCATGAAAATGTTCAACTTTTTTGAAGCCGAAATCCTGTCGTGAAAATGTTCAACTTTTTTGAAGCCGAAATACTTCATGAAAATTTTCAACTTTTTTGAAGCCGAAATCTTTTCATGAAAATGTTCAACTTTTTTGAAGCCCAAATACTTCATGAAAATGTTCTACTTTTTTAAAGCCGAAATCCTGACGTGAAAATTTTCAACTTTTTTGAATCCGAAATACTTCATGAAAATTTTCAACTTTTTTGAAGCCGAAATCTTTTCATAAAAATTTTCAACTTTTTTGAAGCCGAAATCTTTTCATGAAAATTTTCAACTTTTTTGAAGCCGAAATACTTCATGAAAATTTTCAACTTTTTTGAAGCAGAAATACTTCATGAAAATGTTCGACTTTTTTAAAGCTGAAATCCTGTCGTGAAAATGTTCAACTTTTTTGAAGCTGAAATACTTCATGAAAATGTTCAACTTTTTTGAAGCCGAAATCCTGTCGTGAAAATGTTCAACTTTTTTGAAGCCGAAATACTTCATGAAAATTTTGGACTTTTTTAAAGCTGAAATCCTGTCGTGAAAATTTTCAACTTTTTTGAAGCTGAAATCTTTTCATGAAAATTTTCAACTTTTTTGAAGCAGAAATCTTTTCATGAAAATTTTCAACTTTTTTGAAGCCCAAATACTTCATGAAAATGTTCTACTTTTTTAAATCCGAAATCCTGACGTGAAAATTTTCAACTTTTTTGAATCCGAAATACTTCATGAAAATTTTCAACTTTTTTGAAGCCGAAATCTTTTCATAAAAATTTTCAACTTTTTTGAAGCCGAAATCTTTTCATGAAAATGTTCAACTTTTTTGAAGCAGAAATACTTCATGAAAATGTTCAACTTTTTTGAAGCCGAAATCCTGTCGTGAAAATGTTCAACTTTTTTGAAGCCGAAATACTTCATGAAAATTTTGGACTTTTTTAAAGCTGAAATCCTGTCGTGAAAATTTTCAACTTTTTTGAAGCCGAAATCTTTTCATGAAAATTTTCAACTTTTTTGAAGCAGAAATACTTCATGAAAATGTTCGACTTTTTTAAAGCCGAAATCCTGTCGTGAAAATTTTCAACTTTTTTGAAGCCGAAATCTTTTCATGAAAATGTTCAACTTTTTTGAAGCCGAAATACTTCATGAAAATTTTGGACTTTTTTAAAGCTGAAATCCTATCGTGAAAATTTTCAACTTTTTTGAAGCCGAAATCTTTTCATGAAAATTTTCAACTTTTTTGAAGCAGAAATCTTTTCATGAAAATTTTCAACTTTTTTGAAGCCCAAATACTTCATGAAAATGTTCTACTTTTTTAAATCCGAAATCCTGACGTGAAAATTTTCAACTTTTTTGAATCCGAAATCTTTTCATAAAAATTTTCAACTTTTTTGAAGCCGAAATCTTTTCATGAAAATGTTCAACTTTTTTGAAGCAGAAATACTTCATGAAAATGTTCAACTTTTTTGAAGCCGAAATCCTGTCGTGAAAATGTTCAACTTTTTTGAAGCCGAAATACTTCATGAAAATTTTGGACTTTTTTAAAGCTGAAATCCTGTCGTGAAAATTTTCAACTTTTTTGAAGCCGAAATCTTTTCATGAAAATGTTCAACTTTTTTGAAGCAGAAATACTTCATGAAAATGTTCAACTTTTTTGAAGCCGAAATCCTGTCGTGAAAATGTTCAACTTTTTTGAAGCCGAAATACTTCATGGAAATTTTGGACTTTTTTAAAGCTGAAATCCTGTCGTGAAAATTTTCAACTTTTTTGAAGCCGAAATCTTTTCATGAAAATTTTCAACTTTTTTGAAGCAGAAATACTTCATGAAAATGTTCGACTTTTTTAAAGCCGAAATCCTGTCGTGAAAATTTTCAACTTTTTTGAAGCCGAAATCTTTTCATGAAAATGTTCAACTTTTTTGAAGCTGAAATACTTCATGAAAATGTTCAACTTTTTTGAAGCCGAAATCCTGTCGTGAAAATTTTCAACTTTTTTGAAGCCGAAATACTTCATGAAAATTTTGGACTTTTTTAAAGCTGAAATCCTGTCGTGAAAATTTTCAACTTTTTTGAAGCCGAAATCTTTTCATGAAAATTTTCAACTTTTTTGAAGCCGAAATCTTTTCATGAAAATTTTCAACTTTTTTGAAGCCCAAATACTTCATGAAAATGTTTTACTTTTTTAAAGCCGAAATCCTGACGTGAAAATTTTCAACTTTTTTGAATCCGAAATACTTCATGAAAATTTTCAACTTTTTTGAAGCCGAAATCTTTTCGTAAAAATTTTCAACTTTTTTGAAGCCGAAATACTTCATGAATATGTTCGACTTTTTTAAAGCCGAAATCCTGTCGTGAAAATTTTCAACTTTTTTGAAGCCGAAATATTTTCATGAAAATTTTCAACTTTTTTGAAGCTGAAATACTTCATGAAAATTTTGGACTTTTTTAAAGCTGAAATCCTGTCGTGAAAATGTTCAACTTTTTCGAAGCCGAAATCTTTTCATGAAAATTTTTCAACTTTTTTGAAGTCGAAATCTTTTCATGAAAATTTTCAACTTTTTTGAAGCCGAAATACTTCATGAAAATTTTGGACTTTTTTAAAGCTGAAATCCTGTTGTGAAAATTTTCAACTTTTTTGAAGCCGAAATCTTTTCATGAAAATTTTCAACTTTTTTGAAGCAGAAATACTTCATGAAAATGTTCGACTTTTTTAAAGCCGAAATCCTGTCGTGAAAATTTTCAACTTTTTTGAAGCCGAAATCTTTTCATGAAAATGTTCAACTTTTTTGAAGCCGAAATACTTCATGAAAATGTTCTACTTTTTTAAATCCGAAATCCTCACGTGAAAATTTTCAACTTTTTTGAATCCGAAATCTTTTCATAAAAATTTTCAACTTTTTTGAAGCCGAAATCTTTTCATGAAAATGTTCAACTTTTTTGAAGCAGAAATACTTCATGAAAATGTTCAACTTTTTTGAAGCCGAAATCCTGTCGTGAAAATGTTCAACTTTTTTGAAGCCGAAATACTTCATGAAAATTTTCAACTTTTTTGAAGCCGAAATCTTTTCATGAAAATGTTCAACTTTTTTGAAGCCCAAATACTTCATGAAAATGTTCTACTTTTTTAAAGCCGAAATCCTGACGTGAAAATTTTCAACTTTTTTGAATCCGAAATACTTCATGAAAATTTTCAACTTTTTTGAAGCCGAAATCTTTTCATAAAAATTTTCAACTTTTTTGAAGCCGAAATCTTTTCATGAAAATTTTCAACTTTTTTGAAGCCGAAATACTTCATGAAAATTTTCAACTTTTTTGAAGCAGAAATACTTCATGAAAATGTTCGACTTTTTTAAAGCTGAAATCCTGTCGTGAAAATGTTCAACTTTTTTGAAGCTGAAATACTTCATGAAAATGTTCAACTTTTTTGAAGCCGAAATCCTGTCGTGAAAATGTTCAACTTTTTTGAAGCCGAAATACTTCATGAAAATTTTGGACTTTTTTAAAGCTGAAATCCTGTCGTGAAAATTTTCAACTTTTTTGAAGCCGAAATCTTTTCATGAAAATTTTCAACTTTTTTGAAGCAGAAATCTTTTCATGAAAATTTTCAACTTTTTTGAAGCCCAAATACTTCATGAAAATGTTCTACTTTTTTAAATCCGAAATCCTGACGTGAAAATTTTCAACTTTTTTGAATCCGAAATACTTCATGAAAATTTTCAACTTTTTTGAAGCCGAAATCTTTTCATAAAAATTTTCAACTTTTTTGAAGCCGAAATCTTTTCATGAAAATGTTCAACTTTTTTGAAGCAGAAATACTTCATGAAAATGTTCAACTTTTTTGAAGCCGAAATCCTGTCGTGAAAATGTTCAACTTTTTTGAAGCCGAAATACTTCATGAAAATTTTGGACTTTTTTAAAGCTGAAATCCTGTCGTGAAAATTTTCAACTTTTTTGAAGCCGAAATCTTTTCATGAAAATTTTCAACTTTTTTGAAGCAGAAATCTTTTCATGAAAATTTTCAACTTTTTTGAAGCCCAAATACTTCATGAAAATGTTCTACTTTTTTAAATCCGAAATCCTGACGTGAAAATTTTCAACTTTTTTGAATCCGAAATACTTCATGAAAATTTTCAATTTTTTTGAAGCCGAAATCTTTTCATAAAAATTTTCAACTTTTTTGAAGCCGAAATCTTTTCATGAAAATGTTCAACTTTTTTGAAGCAGAAATACTTCATGAAAATGTTCAACTTTTTTGAAGCCGAAATCCTGTCGTGAAAATGTTCAACTTTTTTGAAGCCGAAATACTTCATGAAAATGTTCGACTTTTTTAAAGCTGAAATCCTGTCGTGA
Source organism: Labrus mixtus (assembly GCF_963584025.1). Lineage (NCBI taxonomy): Eukaryota > Metazoa > Chordata > Actinopteri > Labriformes > Labridae > Labrus > Labrus mixtus. The sequence continues at coordinate 102,168 of NW_026870257.1, forward strand.
AAATTTTCAACTTTTTTGAAGCCGAAATCTTTTCATGAAAATGTTCAACTTTTTTGAAGCAGAAATACTTCATGAAAATGTTCAACTTTTTTGAAGCCGAAATCCTGTCGTGAAAATGTTCAACTTTTTTGAAGCCGAAATACTTCATGAAAATTTTGGACTTTTTTAAAGCTGAAATCCTGTCGTGAAAATTTTCAACTTTTTTGAAGCCGAAATCTTTTCATGAAAATTTTCAACTTTTTTGAAGCAGAAATACTTCATGAAAATGTTCGACTTTTTTAAAGCCGAAATCCTGTCGTGAAAATTTTCAACTTTTTTGAAGCCGAAATACTTCATGAAAATTTTGGACTTTTTTAAAGCCGAAATCCTGTCGTGAAAATTTTCAACTTTTTTGAAGCCCAAATACTTCATGAAAATGTTCTACTTTTTTAAAGCCGAAATCCTGACGTGAAAATTTTCAACTTTTTTGAATCCGAAATACTTCATGAAAATTTTCAACTTTTTTGAAGCCGAAATCTTTTCATAAAAATTTTCAACTTTTTTGAAGCCGAAATACTTCATGAAAATTTTCAACTTTTTTGAAGCAGAAATACTTCATGAATATGTTCGACTTTTTTAAAGCCGAAATCCTGTCGTGAAAATTTTCAACTTTTTTGAAGCCGAAATATTTTCATGAAAATTTTCAACTTTTTTGAAGCTGAAATACTTCATGAAAATTTTGGACTTTTTTAAAGCTGAAATCCTGTCGTGAAAATTTTCAACTTTTTTGAAGCCGAAATCTTTTCATGAAAATTTTCAACTTTTTTGAAGCCGAAATATTTTCATGAAAATTTTCAACTTTTTTGAAGCCGAAATACTTCATGAAAATGTTCTACTTTTTTAAATCCGAAATCCTGACGTGAAAATTTTCAACTTTTTTGAATCCGAAATACTTCATGAAAATTTTCAACTTTTTTGAAGCCGAAATCTTTTCATAAAAATTTTCAACTTTTTTGAAGCCGAAATCTTTTCATGAAAATGTTCAACTTTTTTGAAGCAGAAATACTTCATGAAAATGTTCAACTTTTTTGAAGCCGAAATCCTGTCGTGAAAATGTTCAACTTTTTTGAAGCCGAAATACTTCATGAAAATTTTGGACTTTTTTAAAGCTGAAATCCTGTCGTGAAAATTTTCAACTTTTTTGAAGCCGAAATCTTTTCATGAAAATTTTCAACTTTTTTGAAGCAGAAATCTTTTCATGAAAATTTTCAACTTTTTTGAAGCCCAAATACTTCATGAAAATGTTCTACTTTTTTAAATCCGAAATCCTGACGTGAAAATTTTCAACTTTTTTGAATCCGAAATACTTCATGAAAATTTTCAATTTTTTTGAAGCCGAAATCTTTTCATAAAAATTTTCAACTTTTTTGAAGCCGAAATCTTTTCATGAAAATGTTCAACTTTTTTGAAGCAGAAATACTTCATGAAAATGTTCAACTTTTTTGAAGCCGAAATCCTGTCGTGAAAATGTTCAACTTTTTTGAAGCCGAAATACTTCATGAAAATGTTCGACTTTTTTAAAGCTGAAATCCTGTCGTGAAAATTTTCAACTTTTTTGAAGCCGAAATCTTTTCATGAAAATGTTCAACTTTTTTGAAGCAGAAATACTTCATGAAAATGTTCAACTTTTTTGAAGCCGAAATCCTGTCGTGAAAATGTTCAACTTTTTTGAAGCCGAAATACTTCATGAAAATTTTGGACTTTTTTAAAGCTGAAATCCTGTCGTGAAAATTTTCAACTTTTTTGAAGCCGAAATCTTTTCATGAAAATTTTCAACTTTTTTGAAGCAGAAATACTTCATGAAAATGTTCGACTTTTTTAAAGCCGAAATCCTGTCGTGAAAATTTTCAACTTTTTTGAAGCCGAAATACTTCATGAAAATTTTGGACTTTTTTAAAGCTGAAATCCTGTCGTGAAAATTTTCAACTTTTTTGAAGTCGAAATATTTTCATGAAAATTTTCAACTTTTTTGAAGCAGAAATACTTCATGAAAATGTTCGACTTTTTTAAAGCCGAAATCCTGTCGTGAAAATTTTCAACTTTTTTGAAGCCCAAATACTTCATGAAAATGTTCTACTTTTTTAAAGCCGAAATCCTGACGTGAAAATTTTCAACTTTTTTGAATCCGAAATACTTCATGAAAATTTTCAACTTTTTTGAAGCCGAAATCTTTTCATAAAAATTTTCAACTTTTTTGAAGCCGAAATACTTCATGAAAATTTTCAACTTTTTTGAAGCAGAAATACTTCATGAATATGTTCGACTTTTTTAAAGCCGAAATCCTGTCGTGAAAATTTTCAACTTTTTTGAAGCCGAAATATTTTCATGAAAATTTTCAACTTTTTTGAAGCTGAAATACTTCATGAAAATTTTGGACTTTTTTAAAGCTGAAATCCTGTCGTGAAAATTTTCAACTTTTTTGAAGCCGAAATCTTTTCATGAAAATTTTCAACTTTTTTGAAGCCGAAATATTTTCATGAAAATTTTCAACTTTTTTGAAGCCGAAATACTTCATGAAAATTTTGGACTTTTTTAAAGCTGAAATCCTGTCGTGAAAATGTTCAACTTTTTTGAAGCCGAAATCTTTTCATGAAAATGTTCAACTTTTTTGAAGCAGAAATACTTCATGAAAATGTTCAACTTTTTTGAAGCCGAAATACTTCATGAAAATTTTGGACTTTTTTAAAGCTGAAATCCTGTCGTGAAAATTTTCAACTTTTTTGAAGCCGAAATCTTTTCATGAAAATTTTCAACTTTTTTGAAGCAGAAATCTTTTCATGAAAATTTTCAACTTTTTTGAAGCCCAAATACTTCATGAAAATGTTCTACTTTTTTAAATCCGAAATCCTGACGTGAAAATTTTCAACTTTTTTGAATCCGAAATACTTCATGAAAATTTTCAACTTTTTTGAAGCCGAAATCTTTTCATAAAAATTTTCAACTTTTTTGAAGCCGAAATCTTTTCATGAAAATGTTCAACTTTTTTGAAGCAGAAATACTTCATGAAAATGTTCAACTTTTTTGAAGCCGAAATCCTGTCGTGAAAATGTTCAACTTTTTTGAAGCCGAAATACTTCATGAAAATTTTGGACTTTTTTAAAGCTGAAATCCTGTCGTGAAAATTTTCAACTTTTTTGAAGCCGAAATCTTTTCATGAAAATTTTCAACTTTTTTGAAGCAGAAATCTTTTCATGAAAATTTTCAACTTTTTTGAAGCCCAAATACTTCATGAAAATGTTCTACTTTTTTAAATCCGAAATCCTGACGTGAAAATTTTCAACTTTTTTGAATCCGAAATACTTCATGAAAATTTTCAATTTTTTTGAAGCCGAAATCTTTTCATAAAAATTTTCAACTTTTTTGAAGCCGAAATCTTTTCATGAAAATGTTCAACTTTTTTGAAGCAGAAATACTTCATGAAAATGTTCAACTTTTTTGAAGCCGAAATCCTGTCGTGAAAATGTTCAACTTTTTTGAAGCCGAAATACTTCATGAAAATGTTCGACTTTTTTAAAGCTGAAATCCTGTCGTGAAAATTTTCAACTTTTTTGAAGCCGAAATCTTTTCATGAAAATGTTCAACTTTTTTGAAGCAGAAATACTTCATGAAAATGTTCAACTTTTTTGAAGCCGAAATCCTGTCGTGAAAATGTTCAACTTTTTTGAAGCCGAAATACTTCATGAAAATTTTGGACTTTTTTAAAGCTGAAATCCTGTCGTGAAAATTTTCAACTTTTTTGAAGCCGAAATCTTTTCATGAAAATTTTCAACTTTTTTGAAGCAGAAATACTTCATGAAAATGTTCGACTTTTTTAAAGCCGAAATCCTGTCGTGAAAATTTTCAACTTTTTTGAAGCCGAAATACTTCATGAAAATTTTGGACTTTTTTAAAGCTGAAATCCTGTCGTGAAAATTTTCAACTTTTTTGAAGTCGAAATATTTTCATGAAAATTTTCAACTTTTTTGAAGCTGAAATACTTCATGAAAATGTTCGACTTTTTTAAAGCCGAAATCCTGTCGTGAAAATTTTCAACTTTTTTGAAGCCCAAATACTTCATGAAAATGTTCTACTTTTTTAAAGCCGAAATCCTGACGTGAAAATTTTCAACTTTTTTGAATCCGAAATACTTCATGAAAATTTTCAACTTTTTTGAAGCCGAAATCTTTTCATAAAAATTTTCAACTTTTTTGAAGCAGAAATACTTCATGAATATGTTCGACTTTTTTAAAGCCGAAATCCTGTCGTGAAAATTTTCAACTTTTTTGAAGCCGAAATATTTTCATGAAAATTTTCAACTTTTTTGAAGCTGAAATACTTCATGAAAATTTTGGACTTTTTTAAAGCTGAAATCCTGTCGTGAAAATTTTCAACTTTTTTGAAGCCGAAATCTTTTCATGAAAATTTTCAACTTTTTTGAAGCCGAAATATTTTCATGAAAATTTTCAACTTTTTTGAAGCCGAAATACTTCATGAAAATTTTGGACTTTTTTAAAGCTGAAATCCTGTCGTGAAAATGTTCAACTTTTTTGAAGCCCAAATACTTCATGAAAATTTTGGACTTTTTTAAAGCTGAAATCCTGTCGTGAAAATGTTCAACTTTTTTGAAGCCGAAATCTTTTCATGAAAATGTTCAACTTTTTTGAAGCAGAAATACTTCATGAAAATGTTCAACTTTTTTGAAGCCGAAATACTTCATGAAAATTTTGGACTTTTTTAAAGCTGAAATCCTGTCGTGAAAATTTTCAACTTTTTTGAAGCCGAAATCTTTTCATGAAAATTTTCAACTTTTTTGAAGCAAAAATACTTCATGAAAATGTTCGACTTTTTTAAAGCCGAAATCCTGTCGTGAAAATGTTCAACTTTTTTGAAGCCGAAATCTTTTCATGAAAATTTTCAACTTTTTTGAAGCCGAAATCTTTTCATGAAAATGTTCAACTTTTTTGAAGCCCAAATACTTCATGAAAATGTTCTACTTTTTTAAAGCCGAAATCCTGACGTGAAAATTTTCAACTTTTTTGAATCCGAAATCTTTTCATAAAAATTTTCAACTTTTTTGAAGCCGAAATCTTTTCATGAAAATTTTCAACTTTTTTGAAGCCGAAATACTTCATGAAAATTTTCAACTTTTTTGAAGCAGAAATACTTCATGAAAATGTTCGACTTTTTTAAAGCTGAAATCCTGTCGTGAAAATTTTCAACTTTTTTGAAGCCGAAATCTTTTCATGAAAATGTTCAACTTTTTTGAAGCTGAAATACTTCATGAAAATGTTCAACTTTTTTGAAGCCGAAATCCTGTCGTGAAAATGTTCAACTTTTTTGAAGCCGAAATACTTCATGAAAATTTTGGACTTTTTTAAAGCTGAAATCCTGTCGTGAAAATTTTCAACTTTTTTGAAGCCGAAATCTTTTCATGAAAATTTTCAACTTTTTTGAAGCAGAAATCTTTTCATGAAAATTTTCAACTTTTTTGAAGCCCAAATACTTCATGAAAATGTTCTACTTTTTTAAATCCGAAATCCTGACGTGAAAATTTTCAACTTTTTTGAATCCGAAATACTTCATGAATATGTTCGACTTTTTTAAAGCCGAAATCCTGTCGTGAAAATTTTCAACTTTTTTGAAGCCGAAATATTTTCATGAAAATTTTCAACTTTTTTGAAGCTGAAATACTTCATGAAAATTTTGGACTTTTTTAAAGCTGAAATCCTGTCGTGAAAATGTTCAACTTTTTCGAAGCCGAAATCTTTTCATGAAAATTTTTCAACTTTTTTGAAGTCGAAATCTTTTCATGAAAATTTTCAACTTTTTTGAAGCCGAAATACTTCATGAAAATTTTGGACTTTTTTAAAGCTGAAATCCTGTTGTGAAAATTTTCAACTTTTTTGAAGCCGAAATCTTTTCATGAAAATTTTCAACTTTTTTGAAGCAGAAATACTTCATGAAAATGTTCGACTTTTTTAAAGCCGAAATCCTGTCGTGAAAATTTTCAACTTTTTTGAAGCCGAAATCTTTTCATGAAAATGTTCAACTTTTTTGAAGCCGAAATACTTCATGAAAATGTTCTACTTTTTTAAATCCGAAATCCTCACGTGAAAATTTTCAACTTTTTTGAATCCGAAATCTTTTCATAAAAATTTTCAACTTTTTTGAAGCCGAAATCTTTTCATGAAAATGTTCAACTTTTTTGAAGCAGAAATACTTCATGAAAATGTTCAACTTTTTTGAAGCCGAAATCCTGTCGTGAAAATGTTCAACTTTTTTGAAGCCGAAATACTTCATGAAAATTTTCAACTTTTTTGAAGCCGAAATCTTTTCATGAAAATGTTCAACTTTTTTGAAGCCCAAATACTTCATGAAAATGTTCTACTTTTTTAAAGCCGAAATCCTGACGTGAAAATTTTCAACTTTTTTGAATCCGAAATACTTCATGAAAATTTTCAACTTTTTTGAAGCCGAAATCTTTTCATAAAAATTTTCAACTTTTTTGAAGCCGAAATCTTTTCATGAAAATTTTCAACTTTTTTGAAGCCGAAATACTTCATGAAAATTTTCAACTTTTTTGAAGCAGAAATACTTCATGAAAATGTTCGACTTTTTTAAAGCTGAAATCCTGTCGTGAAAATTTTCAACTTTTTTGAAGCCGAAATCTTTTCATGAAAATGTTCAACTTTTTTGAAGCTGAAATACTTCATGAAAATGTTCAACTTTTTTGAAGCCGAAATCCTGTCGTGAAAATGTTCAACTTTTTTGAAGCCGAAATACTTCATGAAAATTTTGGACTTTTTTAAAGCTGAAATCCTGTCGTGAAAATTTTCAACTTTTTTGAAGCCGAAATCTTTTCATGAAAATTTTCAACTTTTTTGAAGCAGAAATCTTTTCATGAAAATTTTCAACTTTTTTGAAGCCCAAATACTTCATGAAAATGTTCTACTTTTTTAAATCCGAAATCCTGACGTGAAAATTTTCAACTTTTTTGAATCCGAAATACTTCATGAAAATTTTCAACTTTTTTGAAGCCGAAATCTTTTCATAAAAATTTTCAACTTTTTTGAAGCCGAAATCTTTTCATGAAAATGTTCAACTTTTTTGAAGCAGAAATACTTCATGAAAATGTTCAACTTTTTTGAAGCCGAAATCCTGTCGTGAAAATGTTCAACTTTTTTGAAGCCCAAATACTTCATGAAAATGTTCTACTTTTTTAAAGCCGAAATCCTGACGTGAAAATTTTCAACTTTTTTGAATCCGAAATACTTCATGAAAATTTTCAACTTTTTTGAAGCCGAAATCTTTTCATAAAAATTTTCAACTTTTTTGAAGCCGAAATCTTTTCATGAAAATTTTCAACTTTTTTGAAGCCGAAATCTTTTCATAAAAATTTTCAACTTTTTTGAAGCCGAAATCTTTTCATGAAAATTTTCAACTTTTTTGAAGCCGAAATACTTCATGAAAATTTTCAACTTTTTTGAAGCAGAAATACTTCATGAAAATGTTCGACTTTTTTAAAGCTGAAATCCTGTCGTGAAAATTTTCAACTTTTTTGAAGCCGAAATCTTTTCATGAAAATGTTCAACTTTTTTGAAGCTGAAATACTTCATGAAAATGTTCAACTTTTTTGAAGCCGAAATCCTGTCGTGAAAATGTTCAACTTTTTTGAAGCCGAAATACTTCATGAAAATTTTGGACTTTTTTAAAGCTGAAATCCTGTCGTGAAAATTTTCAACTTTTTTGAAGCCGAAATCTTTTCATGAAAATTTTCAACTTTTTTGAAGCAGAAATCTTTTCATGAAAATTTTCAACTTTTTTGAAGCCCAAATACTTCATGAAAATGTTCTACTTTTTTAAATCCGAAATCCTGACGTGAAAATTTTCAACTTTTTTGAATCCGAAATACTTCATGAATATGTTCGACTTTTTTAAAGCCGAAATCCTGTCGTGAAAATTTTCAACTTTTTTGAAGCCGAAATATTTTCATGAAAATTTTCAACTTTTTTGAAGCTGAAATACTTCATGAAAATTTTGGACTTTTTTAAAGCTGAAATCCTGTCGTGAAAATGTTCAACTTTTTCGAAGCCGAAATCTTTTCATGAAAATTTTTCAACTTTTTTGAAGTCGAAATCTTTTCATGAAAATTTTCAACTTTTTTGAAGCCGAAATACTTCATGAAAATTTTGGACTTTTTTAAAGCTGAAATCCTGTTGTGAAAATTTTCAACTTTTTTGAAGCCGAAATCTTTTCATGAAAATTTTCAACTTTTTTGAAGCAGAAATACTTCATGAAAATGTTCGACTTTTTTAAAGCCGAAATCCTGTCGTGAAAATTTTCAACTTTTTTGAAGCCGAAATCTTTTCATGAAAATGTTCAACTTTTTTGAAGCCGAAATACTTCATGAAAATGTTCTACTTTTTTAAATCCGAAATCCTGACGTGAAAATTTTCAACTTTTTTGAATCCGAAATCTTTTCATAAAAATTTTCAACTTTTTTGAAGCCGAAATCTTTTCATGAAAATGTTCAACTTTTTTGAAGCAGAAATACTTCATGAAAATGTTCAACTTTTTTGAAGCCGAAATCCTGTCGTGAAAATGTTCAACTTTTTTGAAGCCGAAATACTTCATGAAAATTTTCAACTTTTTTGAAGCCGAAATCTTTTCATGAAAATGTTCAACTTTTTTGAAGCCCAAATACTTCATGAAAATGTTCTACTTTTTTAAAGCCGAAATCCTGACGTGAAAATTTTCAACTTTTTTGAATCCGAAATACTTCATGAAAATTTTCAACTTTTTTGAAGCCGAAATC
>NW_026870258.1:0-7500 GCF_963584025.1 Labrus mixtus
TGTGTGTGTGTGTGTGTGTGTGTGTGTGTGTGTGTGTGTGTGTTGTGTGTGTGTGTGTGTGTGTGTGTGTGTGTGTGTGTGTGTGTGTGTGTGTGTGTGTGTGTGTGTGTGTCGACATGAAAGACTTCACAGAGCACAGTGTGAGAAAGTGAGTGTGTGTGCTGGCTTTCTAATTACCATCCTGCCCGGCTCTCGAAGGAGAGATTAAAGAGGAGAGAGAGAGCAGAATGTAAAACTAGAAGAATGAGGGATGCAGAGATGGAGGAGGGATAGGTGAAGATGTTTCATTGACTCAGCTGATAAAGAGAAAGGTGGAGGGAGGTGAGGAAGGGTCCAGGAAGTGACAGCTCATCATATTCTGCTGAGGTTGATGAGACAGCCTCTGTTTTCTCTCCTTTTCTCCACTTTTCTATCTCTCTCTCAGCGACAGACCTTTACAAAGTCACTCGAATGTCACCTCTCTTTCCGCTCTCATCCCTCGCTCCGTCGCATCAACCTCTGCGCCCGGGCTCGTCCCTCCTGCCCCCTCCCTCCATCAGACAAATGTCACCGTGTCCCACCGGGTCTCTGGTTAGAAAACATCCAGCTCAGAGGCTGACAGCCGGGCCTTTTAGTGCGGAGATCAAATCAAAGCTTTTCTCTCCTGCTCAAAACTCACTGCGCTGCTCTCACAGTCAGCAGGAGGTCAAATCTAACTTCAACATTCCTGCTGCATCCAAAACTCTGAGAACATTTTACCATTAAGACATTTTCAGTAAATGTTTCTACATGGGAGGCTCTAAGGAAGTCAGCCGTCCAACACTTTTTGGGGGATTTAGGGTCTAAAAGATGAAGATTTAGAAAGTTTTGGAATGACGTCACTGAATTATTTCGGCCTGCAGAAGTGAATCTGAACATAACCGCTGCAACGGACGCTAAAAAGTTCTTCTTTCTGTCACTGACGGGCTCAGATTGTTATTCTAAAGGCCCTGACACACCAAGCAGACGGCAAAGAACTACTGGCAACGAAGGCCGCCTGTGGTGTCGCCTCACGTCTTGGCCAAAAAGTTGCACTTGAACACACCACAAAGACTCCAGCCGACGACCAACCACCACGTCTGTTCTGCTCATGTGTGAGATGAAATAACTCTTCATGCCAGCAGGGGGCGGTAGTCCGTTGTTACGATACGAGAAGACCATTTTCACCCCGCTATCGGTCACCACTCGTATTATAGGTCGTCTACTGATGGGTTGTTACGATACGAGAAGACCATTTTCACCCCGCTATCGGTCACCACTCGTATTATAGGTCGTCTACTAATGGAGAATAATGTCTGATAAAAAGTAGAAAATGGTGCTGGCGTTGTCTTTTAGTGAAAAAAGAAAAGAAGAGGAGGAGGAGACAAATAAGGAGAAACCACACTAATGGGTGAAAGTATGGCTACTACAGAGACATGCTCAAGGGGATTTACTGAACCTGAGAGGAGAGCTGGAGAGAAATGAAACAACAGAACAGCCAATCAGAGAGACTCCTCTCACCGACGCTGATTCAACATGTCAAATCTGCCAAAAAAATGGCATACGGGGGCCGACGGGTAGCGACGATCTCCTTGGTGTGTCAGTGCCTTAAAGGCAGAATATGCGTTTTTTTTATCCAGTAGATGTCGCCCTTGAGCACCAGCATGAAACCAAAATAACTTGCGCTGCATTGTTGTGTTAGCATGCTAATGCTAGCGATCTTTATTCTGCTCGTATCTTCACACTGCATGTAAATTTACCTGAAATGAGCGTGATCTAGAAACACAGTTAAGCAGTGAGTACAGTATGTTATTCTTCTTTTCTCTAGTCCCTCAATTAAACAACTTTTATACTCGAGGGGAGGAGTCAGCCGGCCGTCCGGGCGATGTAAACAAAGTGAAGATAGGACTCTGAAAACTCTGAAAACATCACAGACAGTGGGACTCGGGTGTTACACCCATTGTAGACAGTCATGACTCACAGAGTTATTTTCAGAGGAGATACTTGATTTATATTATATTTAAGTGTGAAAAATCACAGATTAAGCCTTTAAGGATCGTTTGCTCTGGTCTGAATGACCAGTTTGTTCCATTGCGGGATGAAGTCGTTACTGAAGCAATTCCAAAACTTGTTCTACTTGTTAGTCATTTAGATCCCCCAGCAAAGAAAGCCCAAGAAAAAAATCTGAATTTACCACATAGATTTAAAAATGATCTGTATGCAAACACTATTATTCCTCGACCTCCCTCACTTTCCTCGGTCACTCGTTCACTTTAACTCTTCCCCACACTCAGCAGCGGCCCTTCCATGAAGCCAGCAGAGCGTCTCTAAAACACCCACATGCACTGCATGCGTGTAATAAGTTCCTTCAGTAGAGCTGAGCCGTGGTGCACGTTGACCTTTTTCCCACTAATGATGCCCACTCTCCTCTCAGCCAGCTGTCTCTCATCTTTATCTTCTCCTTTTGTCTGACTCACTTTTCTCTGCATCTCTCCGTCTCTGTCGCTCGATCCAAATCTCAAGCAGATTCCCGTTCAAACAGATCGGCTTTGTTTTTTTTAGCTGTTCGCTTCTGCTGTGTTGAAATGAGAAAACTGAACTGGGAAACACACAGTTCAATGATTGATTATGCACCTTGTGCTTACAGGTACCTGATATCCTGTAAAATATCCTCTTGGGTGTTTTTCTGAGATACTTTATGACCGGCATCGTCTCCTCTTTTTTAACACAGATCCAAAAGAAGTTAGATTTTTTTAACCATTCCTTAAGGTCAGTCAGCGTAACCATGAGGCCATGACGATCGACATCCTCCTCACGGTGCGCTGTCAATAGTCTTCATGAGGAGCATCAGCACTTGACCACAGATTTTAAAGACGGGGGAAGAAGCTGTGCTTAGTGAATGAGTGTAATCAGCCTGACTCATCGATTCTTTAAGGATGTTTGCAAGTTAGAGGCTACAGCTCTGAAACATCAGCAGCGTTATGTCGATAAATCCATGTTGCTGTCCGTGGTGCTGAAACACCAAACTGTATTAAATATATATGTATTTGTCTTGGATCTTTGACACTCCCTGGTCTCTGTGGTTTATCTGCAATGAGATCAAGTCTTGTTCAGAGTGAGAAGTGATTACCTGAAGTAGATATGTTACAGCAGAGGACCCCAGAGAGAGAGAGAGAGAGACGACTCTGTAAGTCCAGTACAGGTATAGCAGTGGACATAGTTTTTATTTCGGTGTTTGGGGAAAGAGTTTAATATTCTTCAGGCTGCGGTTTGCAGCCGAGTGGGAAGCAGCTGGGATGAGGGTCAGCACCTCCAAGTCCGAGACCATGTTGGGAAAATGGTTTGATGGCTCCCTCTGGGTGGGGAGTGAGTCCTTGCCCCAAGTAAAGCTGTTTAAGCACCTCAGGGTCTGGTTCATGAGTGAGGGTATGAGGGGCCGTGTGTAGACAGACGGATTGGTTCAGCGTCAGCAGTAAAGCCGGCGTTGTGCCGGACCGTTGTGGTGAAGAGGGAGCTGAGCCTGAAGGCAAAGCTCTCGATTTGCTGGGCCATCTTCGTTCATGTCTCACCTGATGGTCATGAGCTTTTGGGTTGTGACCAAAAATAAGAATAGAAGCAGGTGAAACTAGTTTCCTCTGGAGGGGAGCTGGGCTCAGCCTTAGAGATGAGGTGAGGAGCTCAGACATTCAGGGGGGAGCTCGGAGAAGAGCTGCTACTCCCTCTCATCGAAAGGAGCTGGCTCAAGATGTTCAAGCATCTGATTAGGATGCCTCCTAGATGCCTCCCTTTGGAGGTTTTCCTGGCAGGCCCAAGTAGGAGGAGACCCCGGTTAGATACAGAATGTGTTGAGGGATTATAGATCTCGTCTGGCCTGGGAACTCCTCAAATCCTTCAGGTGGATCCGTACAATATTGCATGGGAGAGGGAGGTCAGGGATGACTTATTTCATCTATTGCCACCACGACCTGACCGGATGAAGAAAATGGATGGGTGGTTGAATCAAACTGTTCCTTTAAGAATCCGTCCATCGACACCAAAATCAATCAACACCTTCTCTAGCCTTGCAGATAGTTGTTGGTCTAATTTAAAGGTAGCAACAGCAGTGCTTCCTCCCTGAAAGAGAGACTCTCCTCTGCTGAAGGAAACCTGATGACGGTCACACCTGTGGATTCTCAGGTAGTCGGGATATTGTTTCTGGAAAAGCACCAGAATAAATCAATTCTCCTCCATTGTGCTGAGGTGATGTAACACTTCAGCAGCAGAAATATCAAAAGCTCAGCAAATAAAAAAAATTAAAAAACTGAATAGTCTGCAGGGCTTAACTTCACCGGGGTTTGTTATTACTCATCCTCTAAATTATGATGTAACATGTTTTTAAAAATCTTTTTTAAGACTGGAAACTCTACTTTAGAGAGATGCATAAGGTTCCATTCAAGGATATTTAATGGTAATATTTAGGGCACCTTAATATCAATACACCAGTTTTACTTTTGACTCGATGTGAAGATGGATGATGTGACTCCACCTAGTGTTGTAGTCAAGACCACAGTAACCAAGACCAGGACAGACCCCAGAACAGAGGGCTCCGAGACCAAGACCAAGACCAAGACCAAGACAAGGAAAGACAGAGACCGAGACAGAGACAGAGACCAAAACCAAGACCAAGACCATAAATATCATTGATAATTCCTCATCTTGTGTGCAGGTGGCCTGTCCCTCACTTAGACTGTAATCGGGGGAAAGTTATTTGTTGTTTTAGAACGAGGCGTTTCCCTTCTAATCACAGTGATGATGTGGAAAAATAGCCGATCAGTGGTGGTCTTGATCGGTCTCGATTTAAAATCCAGAGTCCGGCCACACTGAGACCGAGACAACACAGAGTAAAAATGCTTTAGATTTTCGAGACCTTCAAAAAGAGATACAGAGAGTACGACAACACGACCTCCACCTCCTTCTGTTGTAGAAAAACAAGAACAAAATGTCTCCTCTTCTTCTGCACAAAACACACATTGAACTTACCAACAGGAAGAAAACATCGACTGTAGTTATCAGTCTCTCTAGCTGCTGCTGCTGCTGCTGCTGCTGCTGCTTCTGCTTCCATTTACACCTTGTGTGTGTCTGTGAACACACACTGAGTTGTGAATGAGCTGTGGAATTAAAACACGTGTGCCTGGAAAAGGTTTCATGCTTTTTTTTTTTTTCTAATCAACACAAAGACGTTTTCCACTCATCCTCCTCGCCTCCACTTATCTCCCTCCCGCTCTCCTCCTGCTCTCTCTTTTCTGTCTGTCCTTCTTGATATTCAGACGACGAGAGGATGATGATAACGAGGATGTGTCTCACCTTGACCTTGTGACTCTTGGGGTGTGAAGGGAATTACCTATGTGTGTTTTAATACCTTCAGTGTCCCGGGATAATGTCCATGAAGTCACCTTTCAGGGGACGAAAACAAATCTAAAATAATGTAAGAGATGGTTTGTGGGGCTGTTGATGTATTTCAGTGGTTTTTGTTTGCGGTCCTGCACTATTCAGTTCTTTAAATAACACTGCAAAGAAACCGTCGTCATGTCTCATGTAAGCGGTTATGTCACACATTTCCTGGTGTTTTGATTTCTGGATTATTGGACGCACTGACAGCCTGCAGGTGTTCCCTCAGGTTTGATCATTGTACAACCGACTCTGACTCACTCAGCTTTGGCAGGCCGCTCTCACCTGCTGTGAGAGGTTTGTATTTATACACCTTTATTCAAAAACACTTAACCTGCTCCCATATTGTGCAACCATATGTGGTGGGAAAGTGCTGCATGCTTCACAGGATGAGGACAGGAAGTTGAACTCTGGACGATCTGCTTTGGAAACTAATTTTCTTTTAACACCTGTGTTGTCCTCTTCCACCTTTTTCCAACAGTCCCCCTGGGGTCTAAATTAAACATCTGTGCTGTGCTTTGGTCAAAATATAACATGAATCAAGCACCAGAGGAGGTTTGTGACCCTGTATAAACCAGCTCTCTCAGAACGCTCCGTTTTGGTGTGTGTGTCTCTTTAAATGCAACGAGCCCCCCCGTAGACATCACTCCTTTGTAGCGAAAATAAAAATGGTGGACCTGCTCAAAAGTTTTGCTCTAGGCTGGGGGTGGAGTCCATGGGTGGAGATACCAGGGGAGGGGAGGGGAGGGGAGGGTGTTCTTTTTTTTACCTGAATCCCACTGTGACATCACAAAGAGAGAACATTAGAAACAGAGCTTCTCTGTGTTGTAAGACTTATGCAGACCACAAACAAAGGACTGGATGGGTTTATTTCACATTTTGTGGGTCAGTAGACTCTCAGGTTACACACATATATGTTCAGAAACACTGTCATAATATGTCCCCTTTAATGCTGCCAGCCTTCATTGATATGGAATGATTTTGAATTGCGATCGTAGCATTTAAAGGTTGGAACAAAATGATAAAATCAGATGGTTGAAAAAGAAGAACGTTGGTATGATAACATCCAACAATCTCTAATCAGGAACATTTAAGGACGTTACCAAAATAACAACGTGACCTGAATCATTGTATAACTATTGTTGTTATTGATCCAATCCAGAGCACTGTAGGAACACTGACCTCGTCTTGTACGGTTAAAGTTTAACAGGATGTATAGTGCAGCTAACTGAAAATCAGTGACCTTCACTGTAGAGGAAATAAAAGATGCATGTGGGTGTTTCCAGAGGCAAGTCGAGCTGCATTTCTCTCAGTCGACGACTGTGTCATTTAATAATGGAGCATAAAAGGAGTGGAGGCTTACAGCTCTTTCATACATACAGAATGTGAACGAGGAGACGCTGAGATGAAATGTAACCCGAGTGATGGGCTGGGTTTAGTGTCGTGCCTCGGCTGAAATCCTGAGTGGCTCCATTTCACACGGCTGTGGACGCTGCATTATTCACAGAGCTGTCACGAGCAGACAGAGGCAACACTTGAGGTCACGCTCCTCTCTCTATATGTGCCGTTTAATATATTTCATGTCATTATGAGACGTGCATTATTCAAAAGCTTAAATGAAACAGTGCACACCGCCATGCTGACATACTTAAACTGCAATTATCCCCGTTCTTTGGCTGGTTTTCATTATGCAGGATTCTTAACTGGTTCCGTGCCTGAGGCAAGGGTAAAGTAGAATATGAAGTGTTAAATAAAGAATAACCTTCACTGGCTGTTTGCCACTGAAGCTATTCTTTTTCATCATAACTCAGCCGGCTTTTCAAACACCACACGAAGACTTCTGGATTGTCTGTTTGCTGCAAAAAAAAAGGTAGAAATAGGTAGAAGATTATATAAAAGTCATGCCCTAAAACTCTGTATCACTCAAATCATTTACTGGGGATTACTGAGTTACTTTACTTGCATGCATTATTAAAAAGAAGGTGAGCAGGTGGTCAGTTTTTATGGTCATTTATACGATAATTTTGTTGCCTTTTTTAACCTGAGTTATATGAAATCACAGAACATCCCAATACT
>NW_026870258.1:12500-15318 GCF_963584025.1 Labrus mixtus
TCCTCCGTGGATATTCTCTCCTCTTCAATTTTCTTCTTCAGCTTCAATCTTTTGCGTTATTGGAACAATCCTCTGCTCAGAACATTGTGTTTGATCTCCACGTCTGCTTCTCTGCATCACAACGAGACCCAAAGTCACTACAAAGGACGAAGCTGCAACACAAGTGTAAATGTGTAAATGTGCATGAGGAGGACAAACGGGTTATGAGGAGGTAGAGACGGACCGATACAGAAAGATGAGGGGCGTGTCTTCACTCAACTGTTAGACTGAGACTGATAAAATACACCGACCTGACAAAATCTGATAAAAGAAGCAAAGATAAAAACCAAAACTTCAAGCAGAGGAGATGAAAATAAAAGTTGCTGTCACACTGAAATGTCAAAAAAACAATTTCATAAAGAGAGATCCTCTAAAGTTAAAACTTTCATCTGACACTGACAGCAGTAGAAAACCTCTTTTCAGCCTCGGCCTGAAGCGGTTACTTTCTGCTGCTGTCTCTTTAAGGCCCCCCTCCCCGTGTGCCCACTCTCTTCTGATTGGCCAGCTGTCTGGAAGCAGAACGCTGCAGGGCTGCCAGGGGAGGGCTGCTTTCCAGAGCTGGGAGAAGAGAGTCTATGTAAGAGGTTTCACCGGCTTACGTCGAGGCTTGAAGCCGTCTGGTGAAAATTCCTGGTTCCATATCGGGAAACTATGTTGGGATTTGAAGAACAAGCCGTTTAGCGCCCTCTGCAGTCTCATCCTGGGATTACTCCAACATAGTTTACTTCATGATCTGAGACTTAACCCTCGTTTAGTTTAGACAGCCAGCATTGGAACACTGTATGTGAGTTTCAAAATGAGGATCAGCAGAATAGGTCGACTTTAAGTATCGGCTAATGAAGGTCCAAACCGTGATGCTTTCCCAGATCCTAAAGAGCTGGTCTGTTTGCATTAACAAAACCTAACTTCAACCTTTTCAAAACATGAACCAGATGACGAATAATGATGCACAACAAAACTCGTAAAATGTCAAATGTTTCTCATCAAGCTTTGATTTGAATATCTGGAGTTTGCTTGATTATTTTCACCAACTTGACCTTTTGACTCAGTTGTCTAGTCAGCAATCCTGATTTTTAAAACCTCTCACAAGCAGATGGAACAAAAGGGGATCTTCCTTGTTTGTCACATGTCACAGAGAGAGCCGGTGACTGAGCGGCTGTAGTGAAGAAGTTAACAGGACGATGAGAACATTTGTTGATGATGTGCTGATGTGTAGCTGCTGTGGCTCAGAGGGAGGGTCGGTCATTTCACAACCGGAAGGTCGGGGGTTCGATCCCCAGCTCCTGCAGCTACTTGTCCGATGTGTCCTTGAGCTTGACCCTTGACTCCACATCGTCTGCGGCTTATGCATGTGTATGAATGGGATTACACTTTACATAGCATCTACCTTCAGTGTGTGAATGTGCAGCTCTGACCTGTGGTGTCAAAGAAAGACTGGAGAAGCGCTATACAAGCTCAAGTCCATTTACCGTTTACCGTTTGATGTGCTGCTACCTGATTGGATTGTGTCTGAGATTCTTCTCAGTTTAAGATTATGAGGTCTCTGCATTGGAATAACTTGTGTTTTTATAGCTTTTATAAATGTATATTCAGGCTGGAACCTTGATTTCAAACTATGTTTTTTTCCTTCATTTTAACGCGCCCCAAGAGATAGTTTCATCTATATATGAGACATGTTGGCAAACCTACAGAAACCTTGTAGTATCTGCTGTTGCAGTACACAGTCCTGACTCTCATTGTAGCTAAAATGAGACTGCCCCAGATTGGATTCCCTGTGACAGTGAAAACTTCTGGTACTTTCTAATAGTTCAGATAACAACACATAAAATAACCCATCTAGTGGCAAATGGTTTTTGTAAAATAAGTTTTTGTTATTCTAAATCGTATTGCTCGTGGAAGAAAATACTTTTGTCATTTTGTGGTGACAGAAAGAATTCAATATGTGCCTCCACAAATTCATTTCCTTCTTTTTGTCTGGCACAAAAAAAAAAACTCACATCTAACCACTTTTATTGCCGGCCTCCTCTTCCCTCTTCCCTCTTCCCTTTTCCTCGAGAAATCTGTCAGAGTCTCAGTGAGATTTGAAATTGCTGCTGTCTGGCCCCGGAGTTGAAGCTCTGTCATTGCCTGTGATTAGTGTATCATTACTAACAGACATCCAAGAAAGTCTGGACGGAAGGTGGTGGAATAATTAGACTAAGTGTTTTCTGCTTCTTCCTCTAACTTCTGCAGTGTTTGAGCATGAAGTTAGAGGAAGAATGTGCAAAAAAAAAAAATTGTTCTCCAGAAAATCAAACACATTTTTTTTTGTCTCTGTCGTCCTCTCGCGCAGGATGATCCCAGCCAACCACAAGTACTTCCTGCTGAGCGACCTGGCGTCGTCGCGGGACTACGAGCTGTGCGTCTTGGCCGTCTACGATGACGGCATCACCGCCCTGACCGGCACCAAGCTGGTGGGCTGCGTGTCATTCAGCACCGAGACGGAGTACGGACGCTGTCACTCTATACGAGACCAGGTGAGGGAGTCCCACCTGGAGAGGTTCTTAGACCTCTCTATTTTTATTGATCATTATGAGAAAAAGTGGTCCTGAATAACAGGCAAGCACACATTTCTTTTTACATAATATGCATTTTTAAACTGTCCCCCAAGTCAACTTTATTTATGGAATTGCAAATTTCACAGTCAGCGGTCGGTCACACCTCATAGGCTGACTGTCTTCATGTTTTCTGATCCATTTTCCTGCAGTTCCTGGGAGGAACCATGATCATCATCATCGGG
>NW_026870259.1:0-5000 GCF_963584025.1 Labrus mixtus
CCTAACCCTAACCCTAACCCTAACCCTAACCCTAACCCTAACCCTAACCCTAACCCTAACCCTAACCCTAACCCTAACCCTAACCCTAACCCTAACCCTAACCCTAACCCTAACCCTAACCCTAACCCTAACCCTAACCCTAACCCTAACCCTAACCCTAACCCTAACCCTAACCCTAACCCTAACCCTAACCCTAACCCTAACCCTAACCCTAACCCTAACCCTAACCCTAACCCTAACCCTAACCCTAACCCTAACCCTAACCCTAACCCTAACCCTAACCCTAACCCTAACCCTAACCCTAACCCTAACCCTAACCCTAACCCTAACCCTAACCCTAACCCTAACCCTAACCCTAACCCTAACCCTAACCCTAACCCTAACCCTAACCCTAACCCTAACCCTAACCCTAACCCTAACCCTAACCCTAACCCTAACCCTAACCCTAACCCTAACCCTAACCCTAACCCTAACCCTAACCCTAACCCTAACCCTAACCCTAACCCTAACCCTAACCCTAACCCTAACCCTAACCCTAACCCTAACCCTAACCCTAACCCTAACCCTAACCCTAACCCTAACCCTAACCCTAACCCTAACCCTAACCCTAACCCTAACCCTAACCCTAACCCTAACCCTAACCCTAACCCTAACCCTAACCCTAACCCTAACCCTAACCCTAACCCTAACCCTAACCCTAACCCTAACCCTAACCCTAACCCTAACCCTAACCCTAACCCTAACCCTAACCCTAACCCTAACCCTAACCCTAACCCTAACCCTAACCCTAACCCTAACCCTAACCCTAACCCTAACCCTAACCCTAACCCTAACCCTAACCCTAACCCTAACCCTAACCCTAACCCTAACCCTAACCCTAACCCTAACCCTAACCCTAACCCTAACCCTAACCCTAACCCTAACCCTAACCCTAACCCTAACCCTAACCCTAACCCTAACCCTAACCCTAACCCTAACCCTAACCCTAACCCTAACCCTAACCCTAACCCTAACCCTAACCCTATCCCTAACCCTAACCCTAACCCTAACCCTAACCCTAACCCTAACCCTAACCCTAACCCTAACCCTAACCCTAACCCTAACCCTAACCCTAACCCTAACCCTAACCCTAACCCTAACCCTAACCCTAACCCTAACCCTAACCCTAACCCTAACCCTAACCCTAACCCTAACCCTAACCCTAACCCTAACCCTAACCCTAACCCTAACCCTAACCCTAACCCTAACCCTAACCCTAACCCTAACCCTAACCCTAACCCTAACCCTAACCCTAACCCTAACCCTAACCCTAACCCTAACCCTAACCCTAACCCTAACCCTAACCCTAACCCTAACCCTAACCCTAACCCTAACCCTAACCCTAACCCTAACCCTAACCCTAACCCTAACCCTAACCCTAACCCTAACCCTAACCCTAACCCTAACCCTAACCCTAACCCTAACCCTAACCCTAACCCTAACCCTAACCCTAACCCTAACCCTAACCCTAACCCTAACCCTAACCCTAACCCTAACCCTAACCCTAACCCTAACCCTAACCCTAACCCTAACCCTAACCCTAACCCTAACCCTAACCCTAACCCTAACCCTAACCCTAACCCTAACCCTAACCCTAACCCTAACCCTAACCCTAACCCTAACCCTAACCCTAACCCTAACCCTAACCCTAACCCTAACCCTAACCCTAACCCTAACCCTAACCCTAACCCTAACCCTAACCCTAACCCTAACCCTAACCCTAACCCTAACCCTAACCCTAACCCTAACCCTAACCCTAACCCTAACCCTAACCCTAACCCTAACCCTAACCCTAACCCTAACCCTAACCCTAACCCTAACCCTAACCCTAACCCTAACCCTAACCCTAACCCTAACCCTAACCCTAACCCTAACCCTAACCCTAACCCTAACCCTAACCCTAACCCTAACCCTAACCCTAACCCTAACCCTAACCCTAACCCTAACCCTAACCCTAACCCTAACCCTAACCCTAACCCTAACCCTAACCCTAACCCTAACCCTAACCCTAACCCTAACCCTAACCCTAACCCTAACCCTAACCCTAACCCTAACCCTAACCCTAACCCTAACCCTAACCCTAACCCTAACCCTAACCCTAACCCTAACCCTAACCCTAACCCTAACCCTAACCCTAACCCTAACCCTAACCCTAACCCTAACCCTAACCCTAACCCTAACCCTAACCCTAACCCTAACCCTAACCCTAACCCTAACCCTAACCCTAACCCTAACCCTAACCCTAACCCTAACCCTAACCCTAACCCTAACCCTAACCCTAACCCTAACCCTAACCCTAACCCTAACCCTAACCCTAACCCTAACCCTAACCCTAACCCTAACCCTAACCCTAACCCTAACCCTAACCCTAACCCTAACCCTAACCCTAACCCTAACCCTAACCCTAACCCTAACCCTAACCCTAACCCTAACCCTAACCCTAACCCTAACCCTAACCCTAACCCTAACCCTAACCCTAACCCTAACCCTAACCCTAACCCTAACCCTAACCCTAACCCTAACCCTAACCCTAACCCTAACCCTAACCCTAACCCTAACCCTAACCCTAACCCTAACCCTAACCCTAACCCTAACCCTAACCCTAACCCTAACCCTAACCCTAACCCTAACCCTAACCCTAACCCTAACCCTAACCCTAACCCTAACCCTAACCCTAACCCTACCCTAACCCTAACCCTAACCCTAACCCTAACCCTAACCCTAACCCTAACCCTAACCCTACCCTAACCCTAACCCTAACCCTAACCCTAACCCTAACCCTAACCCTACCCTAACCCTAACCCTAACCCTAACCCTAACCCTAACCCTACCCTAACCCTAACCCTAACCCTAACCCTAACCCTAACCCTAACCCTAACCCTAACCCTAACCCTAACCCTAACCCTAACCCTAACCCTAACCCTACCCTAACCCTAACCCTAACCCTAACCCTAACCCTAACCCTAACCCTAACCCTAACCCTAACCCTAACCCTAACCCTAACCCTAACCCTAACCCTAACCCTAACCCTAACCCTAACCCTAACCCTAACCCTAACCCTAACCCTAACCCTAACCCTAACCCTAACCCTAACCCTAACCCTAACCCTAACCCTAACCCTAACCCTAACCCTAACCCTAACCCTAACCCTAACCCTAACCCTAACCCTAACCCTAACCCTAACCCTACCCTAACCCTAACCCTAACCCTAACCCTAACCCTAACCCTAACCCTAACCCTAACCCTAACCCTAACCCTAACCCTACCCTAACCCTAACCCTAACCCTAACCCTAACCCTAACCCTAACCCTAACCCTAACCCTAACCCTAACCCTAACCCTAACCCTAACCCTAACCCTAACCCTAACCCTAACCCTAACCCTAACCCTAACCCTAACCCTAACCCTAACCCTAACCCTAACCCTAACCTAACCCTAACCCTAACCCTAACCCTAACCCTAACCCTAACCCTAACCCTAACCCTAACCCTAACCCTAACCCTAACCCTAACCCTAACCCTAACCCTAACCCTAACCCTAACCCTAACCCTAACCCTAACCCTAACCCTAACCCTAACCCTAACCCTAACCCTAACCCTAACCCTAACCCTAACCCTAACCCTAACCCTAACCCTAACCCTAACCCTAACCCTAACCCTAACCCTAACCCTAACCCTAACCCTAACCCTAACCCTAACCCTAACCCTAACCCTAACCCTAACCCTAACCCTAACCCTAACCCTAACCCTAACCCTAACCCTAACCCTAACCCTAACCCTAACCCTAACCCTAACCCTAACCCTAACCCTAACCCTAACCCTAACCCTAACCCTAACCCTAACCCTAACCCTAACCCTAACCCTAACCCTAACCCTAACCCTAACCCTAACCCTAACCCTAACCCTAACCCTAACCCTAACCCTAACCCTAACCCTAACCCTAACCCTAACCCTAACCCTAACCCTAACCCTAACCCTAACCCTAACCCTAACCCTAACCCTAACCCTAACCCTAACCCTAACCCTAACCCTAACCCTAACCCTAACCCTAACCCTAACCCTAACCCTAACCCTAACCCTAACCCTAACCCTAACCCTAACCCTAACCCTAACCCTAACCCTAACCCTAACCCTAACCCTAACCCTAACCCTAACCCTAACCCTAACCCTAACCCTAACCCTAACCCTAACCCTAACCCTAACCCTAACCCTAACCCTAACCCTAACCCTAACCCTAACCCTAACCCTAACCCTAACCCTAACCCTAACCCTAACCCTAACCCTAACCCTAACCCTAACCCTAACCTAACCCTAACCCTACCCTAACCCTAACCCTAACCCTAACCCTAACCTAACCCTAACCCTAACCCTAACCCTAACCCTAACCCTAACCCTAACCCTAACCCTAACCCTAACCCTAACCCTAACCCTAACCCTAACCCTAACCCCTAACCCTAACCCTAACCCTAACCCTAACCCTAACCCTAACCCTAACCCTAACCCTAACCCTAACCCTAACCCTAACCCTAACCCTAACCCTAACCCTAACCCTAACCCTAACCCTAACCCTAACCCTAACCCTAACCCTAACCCTAACCCTAACCCTAACCCTAACCCTAACCCTAACCCTAACCCTAACCCTAACCCTAACCCTAACCCTAACCTAACCCTAACCCTAACCCTAACCCTAACCCTAACCCTAACCCTAACCCTAACCCTAACCCTAACCCTAACCCTAACCTAACCCTAACCCTAACCCTAACCCTAACCCTAACCCTAACCCTAACCCTAACCCTAACCCTAACCCCTAACCCTAACCCTAACCAACCCTAACCCTAACCCTAACCCTAACCCTAACCCTAACCCTAACCCTAACCCTAACCCTAACCCTAACCCTAACCCTAACCCTAACCCTAACCCTAACCCTAACCCTAACCCTAACCCTAACCCTAACCCTAACCCT
>NW_026870259.1:12500-47500 GCF_963584025.1 Labrus mixtus
GTCTTCAGGTCTTACTTCAGCCTGGCTGACCACATCCTCCATAGGCTCGATGGGCTGAACAAACTCTTTCTCCTCTGTCACCCTTTTGTCAACAGCCTTGACTAATGAGGCACGCTTGACCCTGTATGGAATGGATTTGTGGAGCTTCCACAAATTCAGGGCAGAGACCTTTTCCATGAGGTCAGGCCCTTGGATGAGGTGCCTCTGCAGAAAAGACTTTGGGAAGGGCATGTCCATGGAGAGCTTGTTCAGCCTGTCGTAGTCGACATACTGTCCATTCATCCTCATCCCAACACAGCTGATGAAGGTCAGCTGTGTCAGCAGGGCACTTTTGCTGAGCTGTTGCTTAGCAGGGAGTCTGAGTTGCACACTCTTCAGCCAGGGCATGCCGTGCTCCTTGTACCTGGTGAGGTTGCGGGCATAAGTCAAACCCCGCCGCTCAACCTCCATGCAAATGTCACCGACCAGGCAGGCTTCTTTGGTTTCAGTGGACATTGGTTGTCCCTTTGAGTGCAGTCCAGCGTATTCGTTCACTTTCCACCAAACACGCCGGTTTTTGCTAGGGTTAGAGAACTTGATGCTGTGGAAGTATTTGAGGCCAAGCTCCTCAAATCCCAGCCGGATGCACTCTTCAACATCATGGCCTTCTGCTTTCACGATGGCCTTGGCCAAATGTGTACAGGAACGGGAAAGCATGAAAGGATGCCAGATAGACTGAGAGGTGCTCCACTGTCATCCCCACCACCAGGATCCACCCCTCTGACACCTTGTCAGCCTTCAGAAGTTCCAAAGGTACCCGCATTTGCCGAGAGGCATACACATCACCGAGAAGAACTTGGAGCATGGTTGCACCGATCACAGACGGT
Source organism: Labrus mixtus (assembly GCF_963584025.1). Taxonomy (NCBI): domain Eukaryota; kingdom Metazoa; phylum Chordata; class Actinopteri; order Labriformes; family Labridae; genus Labrus; species Labrus mixtus. The sequence goes on from NW_026870259.1 coordinate 13,367, forward strand.
GCAGCATCCAGGTTGTCTGTTACAGGGAAGAGCCTGGACACACGGGCCACCTGCAATTTGTCCGAAGTCCAGGTGGACAATGGGGGGGGGGGGGTGTCACCCACGGATGCACTGTTGAAAGGTGCTAGTCCCAAAAAGCCCCTGCAGTGGGTCAGGCTTTTGGAGTTCACACTACAGGTGCCAAGTGGTGCAGTGAACTTTAAATCCGCAGAGGAGAGCGGACGACCGTAGACCAGCTCCTCAAACGCCAGCTCGAGCTGATAAGCAGTCCAGGACGGATTGAACCCCCCCGAGTCCATTTCTCCCGATGAACAGGTCCTTCAGAGATGTCGTAAGGAACTCGAGAGTTTTCTGAAGGATCCCCGTTACGCTCCCTTCCTCATCCACGTCACGGACAGGGAGAAGGACGGGATGTTCGACCAAGAATTCCTCCAACAGTGCCTGGTTGATGCTGAGCTGGGAAGGAAGGATGTCCAGCTTTCCCCCATGACCAGAAACGTGTGTCACATATTCAAGTCTGGCACACAGCTGCCCACACATTTTGAGGGCCATGTCATACATCACCTCCATGTAGGACATGGCCTTCCCGAACACAGTTTTTTGGGTCTGTGGATGGAAAAGGCCACACATTGCAATGAGGCCACTGACCAGGTGCTTGTGGTTGAGCTGTATGTGGACGTGAGGAGAGTCCCCATACAGCTGGATGAACCTTGTCTTGCCTGGTCCAAGAAATGCAAGGATCTTGCGGTCCACATCGATGGGCTGAGTGTCTAGCATCGTCTGGATATTAACGGCCTCAAACATGCCCAGTGTGGTGAAAAGGTTTGAGCGAAAGCCCACCAGACCCTGCAGGCCAAACCTTGACCAGAAGAGGTGCATGTTGGGGTCTCGGGATCGTATGCTGACCCCAACATGAACAGACATGGACACAACTTTGTCAAGACTCAGAAAGCCAAGGTCTAGCAGCTCTTGGCTCTTCTGGCCAAACTTCGTCAAAGTTGGCAAGATCACAAGGACTCCATCAGTCGAGTTGGAGTGGGCGATGGCACGGTCCAACAAAGACAACACAAAAGACAAATCCTGAGACAGGACATTCATCTTGGCTGTCATGGACAGACAGTTCTTCCTAATGGTTGGCCTCTGCAAGTCAGAAGGACCAAGTCCCTGCAGCTGCTCTCTGAAGTTTAGGACCACTTTGTTGAGGGCAGTGGTCGCCAGCCCCGTGTAGTCTCCCTGCCTTAGCAACCACACTTTCAATACCTTAGGGTCTTTCGGCATTGCGGTCAAGTTTAGGAAGTATCCCCCATCCACAACTGCAACATACACCCCACAGCAAGTATTCTAACCTCTCCCACACCCTGAGATAATTTCTATTTTTTAAAACAAGATCTTACTTTTCAGATTTGTATGTGGGTTTTAGCTGTTTTAAGCGAGGGCATATATATTTTACTTTGATGGGTTTTTGTGTGTGTTTTATTAACTTATCTTTTAAAAGCACTTATTTTATTGTTTAATGCACTTTTTATATATGCAGACCTTTTAGACGGCTTTAACTCCTTCATTTCAGGGCACTTTTAAGATCTTTCCTTTATTTATTAATTATTTATTACTTTTATTTCCTTTAAGTGTTATTAATATATTATTTAGCAGTGGCCGTCGTCTGGACACTCCTCAGATGGTTTTATCAGAGACCCTTGGACACCGGAGGCTTTTAATTAACAATAGAGCTCCGCCGCAGTGGTCCGGTCACCCTTTTATCCAAATTTTGAAACTGTCTTAGAGGGCTTTTATCAAAACACTGCGGTGTGTTTTTAAGGAGGTTTTAAACATATTTAATAACCATTGTCCCCCTAGTGCCCGTGCCCCCCGTAGCGTCGCTAGAGGACGCTGCGCACCCTACTCTACCTAACCAGTCGGGATGTGTTCCTGAACCATATTTAGGTGAAAACACAGTCCTTTTAGACCTTTCCACCGCTCCTTTCTTTTCAGGGTGGTTGGTAAAAACTATATCGCAGCAAGGCAAGGTCCCACACACTCGTGGGTGGTACCGTTGGAAAGCCCGTGGCCACAAATGAGGGGGTAGACACTAGTGTGGCGGTGCTGCACTCCTATCAAAAGTTAATCAAGAATCACACATCCGCATTTCACGTGTGACGATGTCATATCTAACATTAGACTTTTATTGAATTTTCTCAACTGGTTTGACATCTTTCACTACAAAAAATGCCTGCACAAATCTTTGTACACTACAACAATCCAGATTAAAGGATTATGTCCAAAAATCTACAACATTCAATACTTAGACCATGCATTTTATTCTTAGGCTTAATATCTCATTTTACTGAGGTCCAGCACAGTAATGTACACAGCCAACCACTGTGAACAACTCTGCTTTGACTCAAAAAACACAAAGCATCAAAATCAAATGCATTTCATTTGAATAGAAAAGAGGTAAAAAAAAGATTTAAAAAAATGTATGTCATACAGAAGTTTTTCCATCAGAGAATAAACAGAGAGACACAATTCAACCCTCGAAATACCGAAAATAGTTTGAAAAGACGTTTTCAGAAAAATAATTTAAAAAAAAACATTCATAAGAATAAATATAATGTATTTCAAAAGGCAGAAAATAAGTAGACAATGAATGTAGCTAAATAGTTATATTGTTCACTATTACAATAATTTTATCTTTAATAATACTTTGTTTATATTGTCAATGTGTTTCTGCACCAGGATAACCACCATAACATTTCTGTACACTCGTTGAGAATAGCTGTTTAGATTTTAAGTCATGGAACACATCACTATATGACCTATATATAAATAATTACTCTTAAACTTCTCTACAAAAGCTAAATCCATTAAGTCCAAATGTTTCCTTTAAAATGTTTAAATCCTATATATACATTAATGAGTTCAGTGTTTGTTTCCCGCATAGTTAATCTGTCATCATGAAGCAAACTGCTGTAAACGTTTCACCAGAGAAGGCAGTGATGAGCAGCTTTGTATTTCATTGACTTGACAGATTATGTATTAAAGAAGTGGTCGTTACAACCTGGGTCAAAAGTTATGCCAATGGGGAAATACCTTAGACCTGTTTTCTTTCTAATGGCCACAAGAGGGAGACTCTCTAAGTTTTACTTATTTCCTCATTAAAAATTTTATGAAAGTCCAACCAACAAGGTCATCCAACAATTCAACTAAGAAGGACATCCCAAAATCCAACCAATAAGGACAATGAACAGTCAAGTAAAGATGCTCCTATATTTCAAGATTCAGCGTTCTGCTGTTTGTTCACTTCTCTTACATTTAAAGTTGTTTAGTAGTTCCTGTTTTCAGTTTCATGCACAGTTCAAGACATATTTCCAACTTATCATTTTTGTGCTTTGGGGTTCTCTTCAACTTTTTGTTACTCTCCCTTTTAAAGCACAATCTCTGACTGGTCATGTATCTTGGCTCCCCTTTTCCGTCTACCACTCTTTCCCCATAGCTCCATCGTCATAGTCTTCCTCAAATTCTTTCCTCTAGAAACCAAAACGTTTTGAATCCCTCTTTTTGTCCTTTAAAGCCTTACCTCAGTCTTCTTATCTCCCATCCAGCCATTAAACATTGTTTTAACTGTAACTTTATCTCTGTCTACAGATCACACTGTGGTCACTGAAAGCAGAGGGTTGTAGATTTTCTTTCCGTCGGGTGATCTGGAGCCATGAGCCAGCAGCTCCTGGATGGTGAGCCAGTTGTCGAGGATCCGTCGGTTCCTCTTCTTCATGGTCTTCTTCTGGCTCAGTAACAGGATGTTGTTGTTGGAGGAGTCCTGTCGGGGCTGAACCTGGTCTGTACGAAGGTCGTCTCCTCCCCCCGTAAACAATGAAGAGTCCCTGAACAGAAAACCACAAGCGGTTACTTTTACAATGACCACCATATTTTAACACACACACACTGTCCACATGCACAAAATATAGATCCTGATCACTTTTATGTTTTAAAGACACACTGACAGAATCATGAATAACGGAACAGTAATAAAGTCAACTTACAAAAGCGCGTTACGTTTGAATTAAAAATTTGATTAATTGGGTTTCTCTATCCCTTTTTTTAATCATTTTTAAAATGTCTTCTAATCAGTTTATTTATTTGTTTCTGTTGGAATCCCGTCTAACTCAACCCTAACCCTAAATCATGGGATGTTTTCATAATTTACATGACTTAATCTGTTTACTGAATTTTTAGTGAGAGTTACACTACTGATAAAACAGCTGTGAGAAGAAGGTCTACCCCTATAACTTTTTAAAAATTAGAAAAAGACTGTGAAGGTTCAGTGTTGGATCTGAGTGTCAGTCTTTGTTCAATACAAACAGACCAAAGATGAACCTATGTCTCCTTCACAGTTTCAGATTTCCATGAAGATTGATTGATGGATTATCAGCACAGAAACTGAAAGGGTTAGGGTCAACTGTGAGGTCTTCAAAGGGACAATACACCCAGAAAAAACACTATTTTTTATTTTTTATTTTTTTTGGGGGGCTTTTTATGCATTTAATGGAGAGAGGACAGTGGATAGAGTCAGAGATCAGGGAGAGAGAGTGGGGAATGACATGCGGGAAAGAAGCCACAGGTGGGATGCGAACCCAGGCCACCTGCTTGAGACGACAGCCTCCATACATGGGGCGCGCGCACTAACCACTGTGCCACCAGCGCCCTGGAAAACACTAATTTTAAAGAACTCAAATGAGCTGTACTCTCCACAAACACACCTTCTTTTAAATAAGATAAATTACTTGAATTATTAATTGAACTTCACATAAGATGTGAAAACAAATGAACATAGATATATTCTACGACCTCACTGTGCTGGCTCTACATACTGCAGTCATATTTCATAACATACCTGTCTCCTTTGAGGTAGTCGAGGCGGCTCTGCATCATGAACTCTCGTCTTCGTCGGTATTCTCTCGCTCTCAGCAGCTGCTGCTTCCTCTCCTCTTTGCTCCAGTATCGTCCCTGTTTGGAAGACGTTCACTGGTTTATAGAGCGGTGTGTCACTGAATGAACTGGGATTAAAGTCATCACACTCAAGAAGAGGTGGAGATGATAAAGGAAGACATACTGTAGGTAGCAAATTCAAATAGATTATAAATGGAATCAGAGGTGAAGATTTCTGATTGAGTTTCTACCTTCGTCAGATGATTACACTAAAGATGAGTCTTTATTTGCTCAATCAATGTTTGTAGGTCAAACATGAGTCATGTAAACTGCTTTTTATTCAATTATTGCTAGTTGTGCTATCATCGCTATCATGTTTGCTTGCTTTAAGTTTAAGTCTTTTTTGTTCTTCTGAGATGGAATTACAAATATGGCATAGCCCGACACACTTGTCAATACTGATCAGGTAATATCTATTCTTGGACATTGTTTGACGCAAGCTTGTTGCTACCTGCTTCGGCTACATGTAGCCTAAAACATGTACAATGATGGTCATTCTTGATGTTGTTGCAGTATATTTTTTATTAGCTCCGTTCAAGGTAAAAAAAAAAGATATTTTGAAACTGTCCGATCACTGTATAGACTCTACCTGTTTCATCTCACTGGCAGCGTCGTCATCCGTCGTCATACCGCTGCGTTCCTCTCTGATCTTCATTGCTCGCGCCTTCAGGAGACGATCCCTCACCGGCCGCTTGGCCACGTATCGAGTGCCGTCGCTGCGGACCTTAACCTGAACACAGAGCAGACAAATGAGTCGCTTCATGGTCAATCTAAAAGCAAAACTTTTCAAAACACTGACTTTAAATTTGACTCATTGAAGTCATTCCCAAGCTGTTTTCTTCCTCTTCCCTTTGACTGCTTTAAAGTTTGGTTCCTCTGTTGGAGGGGGTCCATTTAAAGGTTGTGCACATTAACAACAGAATCATTAACTGTGTAAATGCAGGCTGTGATGAAGCTGAAATTAATGTCACAAGAGTAATAAAAGTAGGTGTGATCATGGACGATGAACAAAGGTGTGTAACAATATCTTATTATATTTCTGTTAAGGTTTAGGTAAGTTTAAGGTTCCCGTTGACAGTTGTGCAGCGAGCAGCACCTGAGCAGAGCAGCGAGCAGCACCTGAGCAGAGCAGCGAGCAGCACCTGAGCAGAGCAGCGAGCAGCACCTGAGCAGAGCAGTGTACTACGGTGAGCGTATTGCATAATTGCTTGTTCTGTTCTCCTCTGCACTGTGTTACTGTGTACCTACTCTTAGCTTAGCCTAGCAGTTAGCTTTACAATGGCTTCTTTTTCTGTCTCTCCCTCTCCTGATCTCTCTTGCTCTACGTGTCAGATGTTAAGTTATTCCTCGTCCTCCTTTAGTGATAATGATACTTGTAAGAAATGTAGTTTATTTTTAGCTTTGGAGGCGAGGGTGTCTGAGTTAGAGAGACGGCTCCGCACCATTGAGTCGGAGTCATCGTATGCAGCAGTAGTTAGCCAGCCACCTGTAGCCGGTGCGGGCCGACATAGCTTGGCTTCCCCCCCGGTAACTCCCGAGCAGCCGGGAGGCAGTGGCTGGGTTACTGTCCGAGGGAAGCATAGTCGAAAATCGAAGCACACGGTTCCCCACCAACCACTTCACGTTTCAAACAAATTTTCCCCACTCAGCGACACACCCGCTGAGAATAAAACTCTGATTATTGGAGACTCCATAGTCCGAAACGTGAAGATAGCGAAGTCAGCGGGCATAGTTAGGTGTATACCCGGGGCCAGAGCGGGCGACATCGCATCTCATTTAAAGTTGCTGACAAAGACTAAAGGTAGATTTGATACAATCGTAATTCATGTTGGCACTAATGACTCCCGACTACGCCAGTCGGAAGTCACTAAGGTTAAAGTGGAGTCGGTGTGTACTTTTGCTAAGACGATGTCGGACTCCGTAGTGTTCTCTGGACCCCTCCCAAATCAGACCAGTGATGACATGTATAGCCGCATGTCATCACTCAACCGCTGGCTGTCGAGGTGGTGTCCAGCACACGATGTGGGCTTCATAGATAACTGGCAGTCTTTTTGGGGAAAACCTGGTCTGCTAGCTAGAGACGGCATCCATCCCACTTTGGACGGTGCAGCTCTATTATCTAGAAACATAGCAGAGGTTATTAGTCCAAAACCTTGACAACAACTCAGAGTTCAGACCAGGAAGCAGAGCTGCAGTCTTACACTTAGATCTGTCTCCCAGTCACTATAGCTGTAATTCTGAATCGAACTGTAGTTATACTATAGGTACTGTGTCTGTCCCCCGGCCCAGACCCGTTTTTATAAGTCATCCAAACGGCGTGAATCATCAGAATCTGATTAGAATCAAAACTACGAATACGATTTTGCTACAAGATCGGAGGATTCACTGCGGACTTTTGAACATTAGGTCCTTAGCATCCAAGTCTCTTTTAGTGAATGATCTGATATCAGATCAGCATATTGATTTACTTTTTTGACTGAAACCTGGCTGTGTCGAGATGAATATGTTAGTTTGAATGAATCCACTCCTCCCAGTCATTTTAATACTCATATACCTCGAGACACCGGACGAGGTGGTGGAGTAGCAGCTATTTTTAATTCCAGTCTTTTAGTTAACCCTCGACCAAAGCTGAATTTTTCTTCTTTTGAAAGCCTTGTTCTTAGTCTTCCACATCCAGTCTCAAGAACCTTTCAGCCAGTTCTAGTTGCTGTAGTTTACCGCCCTCCTGGCCCATATTCTGAGTTTTTATCTGAGTTTGCAGTTTATCAGATTTAGTCCTTAGCAGTGATAGAATAATTGTTGTAGGTGACTTCAATATCCATGTGGATGTTGATAATGATAGCCTGAGCACAGCTTTCATGTCACTATTAGACTCTATTGGTTTCACCCAGGGTGTAAACGAACCTACTCATCATTTTAACCACACCCTGGATCTTGTTTTAGCTTATGGAATTGAAATCCATAACCTTACAGTTTTCCTAGAAAATCCTCTGCTATCAGACCATTTTTTTATTACATTTGATTTTGTCCTACTAGAATTACCTCTGCCTGGAAGAGGTGTGCTTTCTAGAAGTTTGTCGGATAGTGCTGTGGCTAGATTTAAGGAAGCTATTTCAGCTGTTTTTGATTCAGTACCGTGTTTCAACCCAGTTGGAAACTCTTACGATAGCTTTAGTCCCTCTCAGCTAGATCAGTTTGTTGATAGTGCAGTGGATTCGCTGAGAGTTACTCTGGATTCGATTGCTCCCCTGAAACAGAAGGTTGTCAAGCGGCGGAGAGTGGCTCCATGGTTCAACTCAGAAACCCGTGCTCTGAAACAATCATCACGGAATTTTGAAAGAATATGGCGTTCGACCAAAACGGTAGAATCTCGTTTTTTCTGGCAGGATAGTCATAGAAGATATATGAAGGCTCTACGTCACGCCCGAACTGCCTACTACTCCTCTCTAATCGAGGAAAACAAAGGCAATCCTAGATACCTTTTCAGCACTGTAGCCAGGCTGACAGAGAGTCATGGCTCCATTGAGCCTTGTATTCCTCTAGCCCTCAGCAGTAATGATTTCCTTAGCTTTTTCAACAACAAAGTTCTAGACATCAGAGACAAAATTGGTAACCTCCTGCCCTTACCTGGTGCAGATACGTCTGATACGGCAGAGACAGTTCCAGGACCAGATATTAGTCTCGACTGTTTTTCTCCAATCAACCTTTCTGAGTTATATTCCATTATTTCTGCGTCGAAACCGTCAACCTGTCTTTTAGACCCAATCCCAACCAAGCTGTTTAAGGAAGTCTTTCCCTTAGTTAGCAACTCCATATTAGATATGATCAATATGTCTTTACTGGCAGGCTATGTACCACAGACATTTAAAGTAGCGGTAATCAAACCTCTACTTAAAAAGCCTACTCTGGACTCAGGAACTCTGGCTAACTACAGACCTATATCCAACCTTCCTTTTATCTCGAAGATCCTGGAGAAGGTGGTAGCTAAACAGCTGTGTGACTTTCTCCATGACAACAGTTTATTTGAAGAGTTCCAGTCAGGATTTAGAGTCCACCATAGCACTGAGACTGCACTAGTTAGAGTTACAAACGATCTACTTCTAGCCTCAGACAGGGGACTTCTGTCTGTGCTCGTCTTGTTAGATCTTAGTGCTGCTTTTGACACCATTGACCATCGGATCCTGTTGTACAGACTGGAGCATTTGCTTGGAATTACAGGGACTGCTTTAAGTTGGTTTGAATCCTACTTATCAGACCGATCTCAGTTTGTACATGTTAATGATGAGTCCTCTATGCACACTAAAGTTTGCCATGGAGTCCCACAAGGTTCAGTGCTTGGACCAATTCTTTTTACATTATATATGCTTCCTCTGGGAAATATTATGAGGAAACACTCCATACAGTTTCATTGTTATGCAGATGATACTCAGCTTTATGTATCAATGAAGCCCGATGGTACCAGTCAGTTATGTCAGCTAGAAACATGCCTTAAGGACGTTAGGACCTGGATGACCAGAAATTTTTTGCTACTTAACTCAGACAAGACTGAAGTTATTGTGCTAGGCCCTAAGAACCTCAGAGAGACTTTTTCTAGTGATGTGACTGTCCTTAATGACATCAGCCTGGCATCTAGCACCACTGTTAGGAATCTAGGAGTTCTTTTTGATCAAGATATGTCTTTTAGCTCTCACATCAGTCAAGTTTCAAGAACAGCCTACTTTCACCTTCGTAATATATCCAAGATCAGGAATATCCTGTCGCAAAGTGATGCAGAAAAACTAGTTCATGCATTTGTTACCTCCAGACTGGGTTATTGTAACTCTCTTTTGTCAGGGTGCTCTGGCAAATCTCTAAAGACTCTTCAACGGGTCCAGAATGCTGCAGCTCGTGTACTGACCAGAACCAGGAAATGGGACCACATTACTCCTGTCCTGGCTTCTCTGCACTGGCTCCCTATACAGTCTAGAATAGAATTCAAGATCCTTCTTCTCACCTACAAAGCTCTAAATGGCCAGGCACCATCTTATCTTAAGGAGCTACTAGTGCCGTATTGTCCCTTGAGAGCGTTGCGGTCCCGGAGTGCAGGCCTGCTGGTGGTACCTACAGTCTCCAAGTGTACTATGGGGGGTAAAGCCTTCAGTTATCGGGCTCCTCTCCTCTGGAACCGCCTTCCAGCCGGGGTCCGGGAGGCAGACACAGTCTGTATTTTTAAGATTAGACTTAAAACTTTCCTTTTTGATAAATCTTATAGTTAGGGCTGGTGCTGGTGTAGACCAGCTCTTAGTTATGCTGCTATAGGCTTAGACTACCGGGGGAACTGGCACCTTGAGCTCCTCTCTCTCTCTCTCTCTCTCTCTCTCTCTCTCTGCATATACAGTACATCATATTACTGCATGTATCTATCTGTAAATCTCAGTCACTAACCACCTACTTTCATGGGAGCTCTTGAGCTCTCCTAGGCTCCTCAAGATCGTCGGTTGGTGGCTTGCCAGAACAACCCCCACCCCACCACTACCCCCTCCCCACCGGATCGTGGGTTGGCGGCCTGCCAGAACAACCCCCCACACCCCCTCCCCTCCCCACCGGATTGCTGATGGACGGTCTACCTCCCCCCACCCCCTTGCTCTCTATCCCTCTTCCTGCATCTTATCCCATCTCTCCCTCTATCCCTTTCCAAGCCCGGCGCAGTCTAGGCCTGTGAAGACTGTTTCGTCATGAGCCGGGGATCCGGCCGAAGATTTCTGCCTTTTAATAAGGCAGTTTTTTCTTACCACTGTAACTTTTGCTGCTTTGCTAAAGTGCTCATGATGGATAGGCCGGATCTTTGTAACATAGCAATAAGTAAGGTCTTTTACCTGCTTTTTGTAACATAACAATGAGTAAGGTCTTTTTACCTGCTCTTTTGTAATGTTAACAGACAATGAGTAAGGTATTTTACCTGCTTCTTGTAAAGTGTCTCGAGATAACACTTGTTATGAGTTGACGCTATACAAATAAAAGTTGATTGATTGATTGATTGAACTCAGAGCCCATGCTGAAGTGTGGGGTAACACGTATGTTACAAAAATCAAACCATGATTTACCTTTCAGAAAAGATCAGTTAGAATGATCAAAAAAGTGGACGACAGAGAGTTCAAAGAGTGAAACAGACAATCTGCAGAAGTTTTTTTTATTTTAGAAGATGAGGAACAAAACGAGGACATTAATTTTAATCATGTGTTTAAAACAGACGTGAGCTTCATTTAAGCCCTAACCCTACACTGTAGGGTTTAATATAACTCACTTAAAGAAAACGTACAAGGCGAGAATCATTAGACTGTATGAAATTAGACACTTCTGTTGTTTTTTTGTTTGTATGTCTGATCCGTCTGATCCAACCTTCACAACAGGGTCCTAAGTCTCTGACTAGACTCTTCTCCTCTGTTGCCCCCCGGTGGTGGAATGAACTTCCAAACTCCATGTGATCTGCAGAGTCCCTCTGCACCTTTAAGAAAAAGCTAAAGACCCAGCTCTTTCATGAATACCTACTAACTTAATGATGATGGTCTCCATATTATTGATGATGATGATGGTAATGACGATGGTTTTTGTTTGATAACGACGACTTATAAGATGGTTTCTATACTGATTAGAGCTCTCAAGAACTGCCCTCAATGTTGTGCTTTGCCTCTGGTCACTTCCTGTCAGCACCTGTGTGTCCAATCAGACTCAAAGCTGATCGTTTGCTCTTACTGACATTGTTCCCTTTTTTCTAGATCCTTGCTTGTGTTGTACTTACTCTCTGATGTACGTCGCTTTGGAGAAAAGCGTCTGCTAAGTGAATTGTAGAATTATAGAATGTGGAAGTAAAGTCAAAGACTGAATCAGTTAGATTTGTTGTTTTGTGGTTTTGGTTGCTAGGTGATTGTAATTGGACCGTGTAGCGGGTTTGACAAGGTTTTAATTTTGGGGTGCCAGTCAGAGTCAAGTCTGACAAATAAAAATTAAATGCAAACAAAAAAATAGTCAACCTGCACAAAATAGGAGCTAAGCAAGAGCAAAAAACAATCAAACAAAACAACAATGGGATTTCAAATATATATATATTATCACAGGCATCAACCACACTGCAACAAAATGAATGTGAGCACTGTGTGTGCGTGGTTCACAGTCTGTGTTTATAACTTCAAGTTTAGTCCCTTCCAGCAAAAGTCCGCTCCGGTAACCCCCAACCCACAGTTCAATCCATTTCAATTCAATGTTCAAATACAAAACAAAAACTCCGCTCCGGGTTTTACCGCGGGCTTCGAAAACAAATGAGGAAATAAACTGAAAGGAAAAAACAGCGTCTCTCTTCGCGGTGCAACAATCAAAACACAATGTTGGGGTTGTATCAAGTCAACTTTGGTTATATTCTTTAATAATTATTTCTAATTATTAATAATATAAATAAAATATCATCAAACTATGTTTAATCTCGTTTTGGGGCACCACCCTGTACTCAGGGAAATATAACCAAAATATCACTCAAATCAGTCTCAAATTAGTTATTTAATTACTAATATTATTAATAATTAATAACTATATTTAATAAATTGAAGGCGTGAGATCCGCACACAAAGCCTTCGCACCCAGCTTATATCACAATGCAAATAGACCAGTAATCACAAACAACTGCTCTCTTAAATTATAACAGAATTTATTTAAACAAAGCAACATCAATCCAAAATCAATGAACTTAATCAAACAAATAACTATCATAAACTAATCTAAGCAACAAACATTACCAAGCAAGGCTTGTGGAAGGAGTGTGAATGTGTATGTGTGTGTGTGAGAGAGGGGGGGGGAAGAAGAAAAGGGGGAGATAACTTCGTACCCACGTGGTCGCTCACGATGGCGCACCTAACAAAGGCCTGGGTGTATCTGTGCGTGTGCGTGTGTGTGTGAAAGAGAGAGAGAGGGGGGAAGATTACTCCGTCCCACATGGTCGCCTTTCCGATGGCGCACACCTAACAAAGACCTAATGTGGCCTTAATGTCTGAAAGAGACCGAGTTCGGCCCTACACAATCTGTGTCTCTGAGGCGTCTGGATAGCCTCGAGTGTATAAATCTCTCTCTTTGTGTGTGTGCGTGTGTGTGTGTGTGTGTGTGTGTATGGCCTATGTGCGTAATGGCGCGGTGGTGGAGTTAGTCTCCCGATGTACGTCTACCCGGGAATATGTGTGGGTTAGAAAGAGGGGAGAAAATGGGAGGAAAAGAGGAGCGTAGAGGTGGAGAGAAATGCGTGCCTGAAGAGGCCGGATCACAGTCTAACTCCCGCGCCACAACTCGGAGTAATTCCCTTCATTCACAGAAACAAACCAATGGCCGAATTTAAGTTGATACGGTTTACACTGGCCTTTCTGATCAGAAGAGTAATACCCGGTTATAACGCTGTTACGCTGAACACATACAGGACGCAGGACAACAAGAGTTTTAAGTCAGTAAAACTCAGGACGCAGCGGTCCAACAAAGATAAAAATTACAGTTTCTGCACAAATCAAACAATTGTTAAAAACACTCTCTAAAGCTAATTCTGCCCAGACCTAATTAAGCCTCACTTGTGAATCGCTTTGCCTGCGATTGGTGAAGGAAAAAGGAGTCCGGCGATAAAACAGATCTTCTGTCTGTCCTGGTGTAGAGGCGTCTGATGGCGGCGAGGGTCCCTTACGGCAAGAGCGGCTTCGTTGGTTCTCCGTCGAGGGGAAAGATGTCCGTTGATGTCCTTTCGTTCCAGGACGGAATAAGACCGTTATCGTTCTGATAATCTGTTATAGCCTAACGCTCTCCGAGAAACTGAGATGCGTTCACTGGACAATCCGAGCTCGGAATTTGGAACACTGCCGGCCGCGGATTACCTGCGCGCCAAAACTTAAAACAAAGGAAGATTGTTGCATGAAACAGGAGGTGAGCTTTGGTCTCCGAGCACTTCAAGTCAGCGCGTGGTAAGAGATTGAACGAGGGGAGTCTCAGAGTTTTATCACCTGGCCGCCTTCCTGTGGGGTCTCCCTCAGGTTCCGGTCCCCCCTTTACGTCACACGTAGGTGTGAAGTACCGCAGGGAATTCTGGGATAAAGAGTCCTTTTAGGCCTCTTTGTGATCTCAGTAAATAACTCAAAGGCCCAAGTCCATGGTTTGACTGTCCTAAGCCTGCGTGGCCCAACAACAAAGAAACAAAAGACACACCAGGTACTCACGGTACCGAAGTTTTTAAGTCAGTCAGTAGGTTTAAGTCAGAGTTGGGCTTTTCTCCTCTGGCATCTCCTGACTCTAGGGAACAGATGATCAACCAGGAACAGGGAAATAAACAAATCCAACAGGTAGCCGGACCTGACAGCAACGGACCTCCAGCGACGAAGATTCTAACAAACGGCTATACACAAACTTTCAATCACGCTCTATGCCGAGGTAACCTTCTCCTTCACTGACTTTTTTCCAATGACTGTTTGCCCGATCACCGGTGACTTGCACCTATACAAATGCCCTTCCTGGAGGACGGATTCAGACTTCGCGGGCACTGTGGCTGTTTTCCATTGGAATGGGAGATGAATGTGGGTGGATGACAGAGGAAGCAATGAATGGAGGTGTGTACAAAGAGGATTCTGACTCTGCAGGCGCTACACTCCTCCCCCCTTAGCAGAAGCCGACCAAAGGTAAGGCGCAGTAGTTGTCCTATAGTGTACACAGAATCACAGTCCAGGTGGTTGATTAATATGTGTTTGAGTTGTGACCGTAGTCATTGTCAGAGTCATAGGTATTGTCAGAATTGTAATTTTGTGATTTTTCTGCAGATCTTTTCCAACATCCTTCATTTGAAGTTGAACAGGAGGTGTCCGCGAATCCAAGGGAGTCCTCTTCATCCGACTCCTCATTCAGGATTTCAAGAATGTGGGTTTTCTCCTGCTCCTCTAGGTCCTGAGCAGTCGGATAACAAGGTTTAAGACGGGCAACGTGGACAACTTTCAAGTCCTTGCCGGAATCTTCGAGAACAACTTTGTAATTCACAGGCCCAACTTGTTCCACTACCCGATATGGTCCTTGCCATTTTGGGGCTAATTTGGCAGCAAACGATTTATCTGCCTTGGGGAGAGGATGGGCTCTCAACCAGATTCTGTCCTTTTCCTGAAACTCAAGGTCACGTCTGTGCTTGTCATAGTTTCTTTTCTGCCATTGACGAACAGAGTCCAGACTTTTTGAAACAAATGAACAAAGATCTTTTAGCTGGGTGATTTTGGTGTAGGAAGGGGTGGTTGGTTTGGGGGTGGTAGGCTGAGGTTAACTTGTGTCCCACATTCCAGGTTCTGCATACAGTTTGGAAAACTGATGAAACAAACTGGGTTCCACGGTCAGACAGGATGTAGTCAGGAATGCCCCACCTGGTCAAGATGTCTTTGACCATGACTTGAGAGGTGGTTTCAGCCGTGGCATTTCTGATTGGGAACAGTTCAACCCAGCAGGAGAAATAATCAACGAAAACCAGGAGGTAAACGTTTTGTTTGGAAATTTTGGGAAAGGGACCCATTAAATCCATTCCCAGCATTTCTCATGGGCGGTGAGTTTGAGTTTGTTGTAATATTCCTGTTTTCGGGTTTGTAAAGTTGACATGTACGACATTTTTTTCTTCTCTGACATCCAAGCTCAGCTTCGGCCAATAGACAAGATGTTGCAGTCTTCGGTAGGTTTTGTGCCTGCCAAGATGTCCAGAGAGAGGATCTTGGTGGAAGTAGTCCAGTAACTGTGTGCGGAAGCTAGGAGGTATGTAGAGTTGGTAGATGGTTTTGTATGGGAGGGTGACGAGACGGTAGAGGAGATCATCCATGATGGTGTATGAAGGGTTTGAATTATGGACTTGTCCAGTTTCTACCACTTTTTGATTAAAAACCTGACATTCTGGATCTTCCTGTTGTGCCTTACACAGGGCCTCAATTGAGATGGGAAGCTCCTTGGATGGTTTTGGAGAGGCAGATGTGAGGGTTGCACACACAGGTAGGGAGGTATGGATGGATTCTGTAGGAGCTCGGGAGAGGGCATCTGGTACAGTGTTGTACTTTCCTTTTCTGTATTCTACAGTGAAAGTGAATTCTTGAAGCCGGAGTGCCCACCTGATGAGTCGTGTGCTGGGTTTGGTGGTTTTGAACACCCACAGAAGAGAGGCATGATCAGTCACAACGGTAAACAGTCTGCCTTCAAGGTAAGTTCTCCACTTCTCAACTGCCCACACCACTGCCAAACATTCCAGCTCAGTGGCAGCATAGTTTTTTTCTGCTGGGTTTAGACTGCGGCTGGCAAAGGCAAGGACTTCCTCGGTTCCATAGTTGGATTTCTGGACAAGCACAGCCCCAAGTCCAATCTCACTGGCGTCGGTGTACACCACAAAGGGAGCATTGAAGTTTGGATGGCCAAGGACAGGTGGTTTTACCAGGTGATGTTTCAGGGTATTAAACGCTGTTTGACATGCAGGTGACCAGTTGAATTTTGCTCCTTTTTTCTTTAGGGCATTGAGTGGTTCGGCAATCTGTGAAAAGTTGGGGACGAATCTGTGATACCACCCAGCCATGCCCAAGAACCTTTGTAGGGCTTTCAGGTTGGTGGGTGCAGGGAAGTTCTGAACAGCCTCAACCTTGTCTGGGTCAACATGGACTCCTGTAGCAGAGACAAGATGACCCAGGAATTTCAAAGAGGTTCTGAACAGTTTGCTCTTCTTCATGTTCACAGAGAGACCCGCGTTCCGGAGTTTGTCCAGGACAGCTTGGACATCATAGGAATGCTGTTCCCAGGACGAAGAGAAGATGATAATATCATCCAAGTAGACAAAACAAACGATTCCCTTCAGCTCTCCCAGTGTTCTCTCCATGAGCCTCTGGAAGGTGGCAGGGGCATTCTTAAGACCAAATGGCATAACTTTAAATTGGAACAGTCCATGAGGGCGTATGAAGGCAGTGATTTCCCTCATGTCTGGATCCATCTCCACTTGCCAGTAGCCACTATTAAGGTCTAGTGATGAGAATACAACAGCACCTGAGAGACTATCCAATATCTCCTGGATTGTGGGAATGGGATAAGCATCAGTGACTGTGTTATCATTCACTTTTCGGTAATCAACACAAAACCTTGGGTTCCCTATCTTTTTGGGAATCAGAACCACAGGCGAGGCCCAAGCAGAACAAGAAGGTTCAATGACGTCATCTTTTAGCATGTCCTCGATGAGTTCCTTCATCACCTTGTGTTTAGGAGGGGAGACTCGATAGGGTTTCTGTCGAATGGGTACAGGATTGGTGAGAAAGATTTGATGTTTCAATATCTCAGTGCGTCCCACTTTGGTTGTACACACATCAACATTGTTTAGAAGCAGGTTATGTAACTGGGGTTTAATATGATCCTCCAGGTGAGACTCCTGAACTGCCCTCAGCATCAAGTCCGAGTCTTCCAAAGTGGTCTGTGTACCACTGTGGAACAGTGCAGTGGCCGATGGATCTTCCGCAGAAAAGAAGGCAATGGAGTTGCCAGTCTCCCCCTCCCCAGAAAGAGAGGACTCTGCACAAAAGAAAAAAATATTTTTCACATTATCTCGGAACCAGTACATCCCGCCTGCAACATCAAGCTGCATACCAGTAAAAAACATGAAGTCCAAACCAATCAGGGCAGGAAAAGCCAGGGTTTTGGAGTCTAGGACCACCACAGTTACCAACCAGGTTTTATCCTGCAGGGTCATTTCAAGCTCCACCCACCCAAGGGGTTTCTTGGGTTGACCATCAGCAAGGTAAAGAGGGTCACCAGTCCATGGCGTAAGTTCATCCCCTTTGAAATTGTTCCAGACATGTTCATTTAGCAAAGTACACGTGGAACCTGTATCAACAACAGCTTTGCCTGTCCAGTTTGTTACAGTCAAGGGCACTTTTAGCTGTTGTGGGAGGGCTGTGTCAGTGCTTCCTCCAGGGATGCTGAATTTCTTCAGGCCCTGCACAAAGAGATGGGAGGTGACACATGGCGATGATTGTGCTGAATGGGTCACAGCGTTCACTGAAGAATGAGTCTGGAGATCTGAAGATTGAAATGGCTGTGGGGTTGCTGAGAATGGTGTGGCTGAGGGTGATTTTGCTGCGGGTTGGATTGTTGCGGGTGAGAGTGTTGTGGGTGGGACTGCTGAGGGTGGGAGTGCTGAGGGTTGTTTTGTTGACCAGGGGGCTTGTATTTCTTGAACTGATTGTAATTTGGACATGAATGTGGAGCATGACTGCTTTGACATCTCCAGCAGTAAACGACAGGGGGGGTGTTGTCTTTCTGCGGTGGTGGATCATCAGTAGTGAACATCTCCACTTTCTCTTTTTTTTTCACAACTTGTTTTTTCCGTTGTTCATATTGAGTCTGACTCACTGTCTTTTTCCAGTTGTTGTCCAAGCCTCACCAGTTCATCCACTGAAGTAACTCTGCCTCGGAGCTGGCTTGCCATATGGGGATTGATGTTTCTGAAAATCAGCTTCAAAACTGCACCTACCCCATTCCTGGGACATGGAGTCCATACTTTGGGACAATTTCCACACATCATCCTGCAGGTGATCGACTGATTGTGCGACTGGGGTCATGAACCCTTTGATGTCCTTTAAAATCTCTGTATGGTGGTGTGTTAAGCGCCAGTTAAGGTTTGCTGCAAACTGATTTCTCAGAAAGGTTGATTGTTTGTCCAGAGTTTCATGCAAGTACTGAAAGCGTTGTTCATATGTTTCTGTGACATTTTTAAATAAAGTTGTGACTATTTTTTCAAGATCCTCCTTGTGTTGTTTTTGTGTATCCATTAGAATTTGAAATTTTTCCTCCAAAGTTTCTTTAATTGTCGTATCAGTGTCCACTGGTTCCTCCATTAATTCAGTCGTCCATAAAGATGAACTACCAGCCTGATTTCCAACTTCATCCTGAGATGCAACAGCCAGTGGAATGAGAGGTTGTGATAGATCAGGGTTCAATGTCACACACAAATCCATATCCAATAAGGAATATGTGGTCCTTTTCTCTCTGACTCTGCAGGCACTACAACGGACCATCGAGAGAGATCACTTGCTTCTTTCTTTGAGTATACTGGGCAGTTAAATAAAAAGGTTTACCCTTCTCCTCGCTCCTTTACAAACATGGAGTGTGATCAGATCGCTTTCTGTGTTTAGTGTTTCCGTGTGTGGAAAGAATAAAAAATTAAACATACATTCATCAAAAAATGTCAAAGTTAAATTAAACTTCTGAAAGTTGTATCTAGACTTTATGTTAAACAGATTCTGTACACAGGTGGGAAATAATCAAAGTTGCTCACTTCTGATTTTGATCCAGAATGTTTTGTAGAAAAGAAAAAAAAACATTAAAATTATGAAATCTGCACTAAAGAATCCCTCAAAATACGAATGCTTGAATTAAGCTGAGTTGATTCAACTTGTCGCTCAACCACTCAAAGATTTATGACAGCCTTTTTGGTTTTGGCATAAATCCGTTTCATGCATCACTTAAAACCAAAACCAAAGAATCCAGGAGTGAGATTTGGTGTCAAACTCTGGATTGAACACCTCACTAACGTTTGTTTTCTTCATCCGACTACTTCATCTTATCATTTACCTTCCATTCCATGCGCTGAGGTGAAGCAGTTGCTGATGATTGCATCAGTCCGAGTGGTAAAGCCAGTCCTAACCGTGATGCACGGTGATCATCCAGACCACAGGGGGCGCTGTTCACACTCCTGGGGCTTGCTGGGCCGCTGCTACCTGTGCCCACCCCTCTCTCCTCCCCCTCTGCCCTGGGTCTATCCCTCACCCGGTCCAGAGGGTCCACAAGCCCCTCAGAGGGCAGGGTCATACAGCTCTGGTAGCGCTCTAGCGGTTTACTGCCACTGTGGTGCCTTCTGGTGAAATATGGACTGGAATCTGCACTTCCACCTCCAGGCCTGTTGGGGACACCACCTGTAGTGATACGAGTAAAAGTATACTCCTTACATTGAGCCCACAGTCACAGATTACTTTAAAAACGTTTATTCAGAATGTTTGGGCAAAAGCTTCCTCAGAGTTACTTTTTGAACTGAAGCGACTTTTTATACCTGCTCTGGAGCCTCGCCCTCCATCAGCCACACCCCTTCTTGAAGATAACCCCACCTCTCTCGTTAGGGACCTAATGATTACAACAACCAACATATATCCAATGATTATTCAACTCCAAACACAATACAGTATTCTACCCTAACCAACAAGGTGAATCAGAGGGTCCTCCTAAAACCTGGACCCATTTTTCAGGGTGTTGACTCAAAGGTACAACATTTTTTGGAAACACCCCAACAGATTGTTTTTATCAACAGCAGCCAAACAGACTGTAATGAATATGATGTAATTCACTCACGCAGTCTCAGACTGTTAGTGTAAGTGTTTGAATACATAACAGAAAAGACGCTTAGAGATGGATGTGGTGTGACACGTGTGAGATCTGACAGGTTTATGTATCACAAACAATAACATAATCAATGAACACATGAAAGCAGCGATACACCAGCGAAGCCAGTCTATTTAAGTACTTTAATGTTTTTTTGTCATGGCTGTAGGGATCTTTTCTTTGAAACTGTCAGAAAACAAAGAATAACAACATCCTGTTTCCCTGCTGCAGCCTGAAGAAAACTCCCGCAGTCATTTTTAAACATTTGTACTGCTCATTTGAAACACAACTTAAATGGCTGAATTGGAGTCCAAGTCTCGAAAGATAGAAGCATCATTGTTTTAATGTTGGTAAAAAGCAACACTGTAAGGTTAGAGGAGACCTGAACTTGGAGGGTGTAGAGGGGGTGGAGCTGGAGCCGCGATCCACACTGCCATTGGCTGTTTCATATTGCCTGTAAGTGCTGGGGGAGAAGGTGTAGCTGAGGTTTGAGTGTCGTCTCTCTCTGTCTCTGTCCTGCCCATGACGCCGGGGGGTGAGCGGAGAGTTCAAAGGGGGGAGGCGACTGAGGGGGAGAAAAGGAGGTGGAGACATCAGTCGTCTCCCTCCCTCATCTTCTTCCTGGAGAGGCGGGATCTGCTCAGTGCTGACCAATGGCGTGCTCCGGCAGCTCTCTCCTCCAGTGTTGTAGGCGCTGGTGCTGTCTTTGTCGTCAGACCGTTCTCGCTCCGGGAGCTCGTTTATAGCCGACAACTCGTGACGATGGAGGTCATCATCATCGTTATCCATACCTAAAAGTAAGGAATTTAGTGTATTTGTAACATTTTGTGATTTTGGTCTTTACATTATGTCCTAACTGATATTAAATATTCAATCATTTGTATTTCAGAATGATTAAAATCTTATCACACAGGGATGTAATGGGAGTTTAGTATAAAGGGTTAATACAGGGAGATGTTTGTTGATATCCTTAGAGTCATGTCAAAATGTGTTTCGGTAAGTTACTCTGGACCAGAGGTCAGAGGTCAGCATCAAGCATCAGAGAGATCCTGTTGTATAACTGATTATTCAAAAAATGATCATCATCATACTACGTATTGAAGACCATGGGGCAGTAATCCAACTGGATTTAAGACATTGGATTAAATTTTGAAAAATAACATATAAATAAATGTCAATTAAGATAATACTGTAGGACAAACCCCACTGTATTGTTTGCTTTCTTTCTTTATCTTAATTTAATTATATATTTCTGTTTATTACCTTTCATCTGTCATGCTGTTCTTACCCAGCATGAACAAAATAAGTGATGAAATTTCTCAACTTGTGATGTAATAAACCTGTAATAAACTATTTAAAAAAGCATGACACCCAGGTTCCGGGCAGACATTGTGGGCATGAGTTTGGTTGTACCAAGCTGGATATTGATTTGTGGTTGCATAGAGGTACTGGCTGGGATGACAAGGAGCTCAGTCTTTGAGAGCTGGCGTTCATTCATCCATTTAGAGATATCAGCAAGGCATGCTGAAATTCTGTAACGTAATGACAGGAAGAGCTGGGTATCGTCAGCATAGAAGTGGTATTAGAAGCAACGAGAGCATTTAGCATATTTAGCTTTTGGACCTTCTAAACCAGAACTTTCAAAAGATTCAAACGAAAATCTCTTTCACTTCCAAAGTTCACTTTTAGTGTCTTACCTGCTAGCATCACTTTTATACATATGTTTCTCTGTATCTCATTTGTTTCACCTGTACATATAAGTGTAAAGATAATGATGTTTGTATGTCCAGACCTCAGAGTCTGATTGGCTGTGACTTTACATGTACAACCACAATGTTAGAAGAATGAGTTGGAATTTCCTCTTAAAAACTCTGCTCAGGTTGACATTCATGTTTCAAAATATCTGAAATCAAACAGGATTTCTGGTGTAGATCCCCTTCCCTGTAATTCTCATAGTTACCTGCTTCAGGTGTGCCGGGTCGCCCTGCTCCACCTGCCACTGTTTCCTCCTCCATCATCCAGGCCTTCAGACATCTCTCTCTGAGCTGCTGCATCTTCTGAGCTCTCAGGATATTTCTGCACTTGAACTCCAGGTGGCGTAACTCCTCCTCAATCAGCGCCATCTCGTGCTCGCTCATTGTCGGGTTGCAGTTCACATCCACCACAAACGGAGAAGAAGAAGAGGCTTCCTCCTCTCCCTCCCTCCCCGCCTCTGCTCTCCGTCCCTGGTCGTTCAACTCTGCTTTGATGTGTTCTTGTTTTGTTTCTCTCTGCCGTTTCTCCATCTCTCTCTCGTACTGACACTTGATCTCTTGCAGCTCCTGGTACCTCTGGCACTCTTCCTCGGTCAGGCCCGGCATCATCATGGTCAGAGATGGCTGGTGGTGATTGAGATGGTAGTGCTGCAGGTCAAAGGTCAGGAAACAGAAGCCAGATAACAACATAAAGCTGTGGAAGTGTTTAATTGCTTCATTTTTTTAAATGTAGACTTTGCACACAAGAGAAAGGCTTTGATCTCAATGTCAAAGTATTTTAAGCGCTAACGTTAGCTTGGTCAGTTAACAGTTTGTTTTAGCGTGTTCATCTATTAAAACATTACAGTTTAAAACATGGGAGCTGGGATCATTTTTTGGTAAAGCTTTATTTTTATTTTTTTTCAGTTAATGTTAATTTTTTTCCATTTCAGTTTTTATTTTTTGTCTCACTGATGAACATGATGGAGGGACAAGTTGGGATGAACAAGATTCAGGATCTGACAGAAGCTATGTGCATTCTGTTTGGACTTGCATATGCACTGCATCTCAACGGTATACTACATAAGTGTCCTCAATAAAAAAAACTTTGAGATGAAATAATGTATTGTTTAATTTTTTCCCTTCTAATTTTGTTGAAGTACAATGTATTTGATACCATAAACTACAAATCTAGATGCATATGATTAAATAAATGACAAGATAATACATTAGTTACAATAACAAATGATTTTAAGGAGCAGTAAATAAAGTAAAGATGGACATTTTAACATGGGGCTCTATGGGGACTGACTCACTGCAGGAGACAGACTCTAGTGGACACTGGAGGAACTGCAGCTGTAAAGTTAGACATTTTAACATGGGGCTCTATGGGGACTGACTCACTGCAGGAGACAGACTCTAGTGGACACTGGAGGAACTGCAGCTGTAAAGTTAGACATTTTAACATGGAGCTCTATGGGGACTGACTCACTGCAGGAGACAGACTAACAGGTTCCTCCTTGGAATAGATGATTCTGTGTTATACCTTGTGGAGGTGATGCTTATGGGGGCTGTATGCCGCTCCTCCTGTTCCTCCTCCAGCCGCCCAGTCCAGGCTGGGGAGGGAGTCAGAGCTGAACTGGAGGTCTCGTAGGTGGAGGAAAGTAGGGGTGGTGTCGCCTCTGCCGTGCCCTGGACTAGGACCTAGGCCGGGGCTGGGTCTAGGACT
Organism: Labrus mixtus; assembly: GCF_963584025.1. NCBI lineage: Eukaryota > Metazoa > Chordata > Actinopteri > Labriformes > Labridae > Labrus > Labrus mixtus. The sequence goes on from NW_026870259.1 coordinate 37,226, forward strand.
CGGCCTAGGAACAAGAAATATGAAGATGGACTCGAGTGGTAAATAGCAGGATTCTGCTTCTTTTAAAATAATGAGGATGTGACTTTTATGTATTAAGTTGGGTTGATAAAAACAAGTTATATGTAATCCAAGATAATTTGATTTTATAGTTTCATGAATCATGCATGAAAATGTATTTCTCATTGTAATAATTTATCATCAGGTGATAAATTCAGGTAGATCACATCCAATCTTTCTTTGAACACCTGGGATAAAAGAGAGCTGGATTACCTGATCCTTGGTAGAACAAGGAGTATTACCAAATCCAGATCATTATTATCTGGATCAAACGTTCTGATCAACTGAACCACCTGACCCTGACCCTTGATGGCTAGGGTTAGGGTAGGGTCTATCATTAAACTAAGCCACGGTGACATCAAATTAAATGCATGAATGAATGAGTGAATCTGTTGTTGTAGTTAGTTGGCTGTTTGGATGAACAGTAATGAACTACAATTATAGGACCTGGTCTAACCCCCTCCCTCTTCTCACCTTGGGCTGGGTGCGGCTCTGAACTTGCGGGTGCTGCCAGGTGTGTTGGTGGTGTTGGTGTTACAGGCACTGGTGTGATCACCCAGCAGGTCGTGTTCAGACGACTCCTCGTAGCGAGTGCTGTCATCGGTGCGGCCCACTCCGCTGTCCAGCTCCTGACTGTTAGATAGCAGAGGAGCCAGGTTGAGCAGAGGAGGGAGGGGCACAGGAGACGCTCTGTCCTCCTTCTCTCCTCTCTCTGCTCCCTCCCCATCTTCCTCCTCCTCCTCCTCTTCCACGTCCCCGCCTGCTTCTTTACTTTCTCCTCCTACTCCACGGCAGAGGTGGTAATATCCAGAGAGGTGAGAGGAGGTGACGGAGCAGGAGGAGGCTCGGGGGTTTGGGTGGGAACATCCGCCATCCAGAGTCCGCTCCATGACCTCCTCTGGATCCACAGGGTGCTCGTTCTGGAAAGAGTGAAAGAATAATTGAGCAGTTGAGCTGCAGTTAGGATAGCGAAACTATATTTCTGTTGCAGATGATTGCAGTGGGGCTGGGTATTGGACACACGTGTGCTGACAGGAAGTGACCAAAGGTGCTGACAGGAAGTGACCAGAGACAGAGCACAGGTGACCAGATGTAATGCAAAACATCGACAGCTGATCTTGAGAGTTCTAATCAGCATCAAAACCATCTAAAATTACACCATTGTCATTATCAAACAGAAACCATCATCATCAAAATCCTCATCATTATCATCTATACCTAAATTTTGTAGGTGTTCAAAAAGAGCTGGGTCTTTAGGTTTTTCTTAAAGATGCAAAGGGACTCTGGAAGTTCATTTCACCATGGGGGGGGCGACAGAGGGGAATAGACTAGTTAGAGACTTAGGACCCTGTTGTGAAGGTTGGATCAGACGCCTTTCATTGGCAGAGCGTAGTGGGCGGGAGGGAGTGTAGACCTGGGTGAGAGAGTTAAAGTTTTTGTGGCTGTTTTGTAAGCGAGCAGCAGAGTTTTAAATCTGATGCGAGCAGTAACTGGGAGCCAGTGTAAGGAGATGAACAGTGGAGTGACATGTTTTCTTTTTAGGAAGGTTGAAGACCAGTCATGCTGCTGCATTTTGTACTGACAGGTAAGGTCTGATCTTCCTGATGTTGTACAGGGCAAATGGCGAACCTTAAATGTTAGCTGGTCATCATTCATGGCACCCAGGCTCCGGGTAGACTTTGTGGGCATGAGTTTGGTTGTTCCAAGATGGATATTGATCTGTGGTTGCATAGAGGGACTGGCTGGTATTGTTGTGATGTTGTGTTGGGTATTGTTGTCACCTCTGTATCGGGTCGAGCGAGCAGCAGGGAGAAGTTGATGCTGTCTTCTCGGGTCAATATGACGACCGCATCCTCTCTGTTGTGAACGTCAACTCCGTTAATCTGGAGAAGATGAAATATTTGTAGTTCTGACTCGTTAATGAGAATCAGAAATACTTTATTAGTCCTCCAGGGGAAATTCAGTGAAACGTTATTTTCTGACATGAATTATTTAGATTTTTAACAGTTTAGTTTCATCAAGCTGCTGCAGAAACAAGCACAGAAAGATAATTAACATTTCCAAAATATAACCCATCACATAGATATCCCCACATATAACCCATCACTTATTGAAAGAGTATGGCGCTCTACCAAAACAGAAGAATAATAATAAATATATAAAGGCTCTACATCACGCTCGAGCTGCCTACTACTCCTCTCTAATCGAGGAAAACAAAAGCAATCCTAGATACCTTTTCAGCATATGGCTGTCCTTAATGACATCAGCCTGGCATCTAGCACCACTGTTAGGAATCTAGGAGTTCTATTTGATCAAGATATGTCCTTTAGCTCTCACATCAGGCAAATTTCAAGAACAGCCTATTTTCACCTTCGTAATATATCCAAGATCAGGAATATCCTGTCGCAAAGTGATGCAGAAAAACTAGTTCATGCATTTGTTACCTCCAGACTGGATTATTGTAACTCTCTTTTGTCAGGGTGCTCTGGTAAGTCTCTAAAGACTCTTCAACTAGTCCAGAATGCTGCAGCTCGTGTACTGACCAGAACCAGGAAATGGGACCACATCACTCCTGTCCTGGCTTCTCTGCACTGGCTCCCTATACAGTCTAGAATAGAATTCAAGATCCTTCTTCTCACTTACAAAGCTCTAAATGGTCAGGCACCATCTTATCTTAAGGAGCTACTAGTGGCGTTCTCCCCTTCGAGAACATTAAGGTCCCAGAATGCAGGCCTGCTAGTGGTACCTACGGTCTCTAAATGTACTATCAGAGGTAGAGCCTTCAGTCATCAGACCTGCTCGTGGTACCTACAGTCTCTAAATGTATGTATAGTTAGGGCTGGCGCAGGTAGACCAGCTCCTAGTTATGCTGCTATAGTCTAGACTACCGGGGGAACTGGCACCCTGAGCTCCTCTCTCTCTCTCTCTCTCTCTCTCTCTCTCTCTCTCTGTGCATATACAGTACATCATATTACTGCATGTCGCTATATCTGTAAATCTCAGTCACTAACCACATATTTTCCTGGGAGTTCTTGAGCTCTCTTAAGCTCCTCGGGATCGTTGGTGGACGGCCGGCCTGAACAACGTCTAAGTCTAAATAAGAGTTTGTGTACCTGCAGTATGCGGTCGCCCTCTCTGATTCGGCCGTCCTTTGCTGCTATGCTGTTTGGATTCACCTGACGGGAAAGGTGGAGAGACCGATGAATACATGATGACTTAATGAAAACATGAATATCATCATCAGTACTCTGGATGGACCCTGAATGAAAAAGTAATTGGTTTCCATGAATGACTCAAAGGTGATTTAATGATTCAAATGCAGTAAATAAATAAAGAGATAATACTGTTTGTGTAAAAATCTGCATGAAGAGAAAGAGGAGTGATGAACTGAAGCAAACAGAATTAATGACCAATAGACTTTCAGGTATTTCCCCACAATAGGAGAACAGGTGAAAAATGAAATCTCGAGAAGGGGGTGGGAGTACAATTGTGTGAACGAAGGGATGAAGGGTAGATGAATATTTTCCATCATCATCATCACCTCTCCAACATAAATCCCTAGATAGTCCTCGTCGTCCGTCCTGTAGCAGACGGTCAGACCGAGCTTGTCCTGCTGACTGGATTTGTAGAGCTCCACCTCCTGGAGAGAACATGGTGTTACAAAACAGAGGAATAATCTGAGCGACAGTGCTGATCTTTCGTTGGACTTCAGACCACATAGCAGACTTTACCCCATGAAATGAGTTTCAGGTGGAGTAGCTACAAGTCATCCTGATAAAAACAACATCTTATTTCTTTTCAACCAATTCTGTCACCTGTGAGTCTCTGAGCGAGGCATGACTCTCCTTAAGCAGCTTTTCTTGATTTTAAGCATAATTTTAAAACATGGCCCAACTATGGACACCATGGACATTAGCAATAGCTATATACTCTTTATGCAGCACATCAGTTTCATGTATGTATTGAAACTATGTTAAATTGCATTGTCCCTATTAAATAAATAAATCAACAAACGGACGATTATTTCATTATTGAACTTGGACTGAACATAAGAAGTGCACAGTAATGAATGAAGGTCTCTATGATTGTCAGGTCAGGTGTTCAATCTGAAGAAAAGATACATTGTTAAATACTGCAATAATGATCTACATAAACAATATTAAAACATGCATATTATCTTACTTATACCTTTTCTGTTGCTTTTGTTCTCCCTGTTTTAAACAATATATGTCTGCAAAATAAATCCCAAATCAGTCAAATAAAAATTAACAAATGAAAGTGTGAAAGCATAATTTTAATAATACATTTTTATTTAAAGATGCCTTTCAAAACACTCAAGGCCATCTTACAAAGCAAAGATAAAAACAACAAATTAACGATACATCGATAAAATTAGCATTAAAAAGACAAATTAACAGGATGTAGTGGATTTATGAGACCAGAGATGGAGAGAGAGTCAATATTACGGATGTGTGGTGGGAGGGAGTTCCAGAGGTGGGCGGCAGAGCGACTGAAGGCCTTGGACCCCATGGTGGACAGGCGGGCGGGTGGTGCAGTGAGGTGAATGGAAGAAGAAGAGTTCAGTGAGGTGAAGCGGAGTGAGGTTGTGGATGGCCTTAAAGGTGAGGAGCAGAATTTTGAAGTTGATGCGATATTTAACCGAAAGCCAATGAAGCTGCTGGGGTGATGTGATTAATAGAGGGGGTTCTGGAGAGCATGCGAGCAGCAGAGTTCTGGACCAGTTAAAGTTGTTGGATGGACTTGAGAGGGAGACCAAAGAGAAGGGAGTTGCAGTAGTCAATGCAGGATGTAACCCACAAACCCTCCCTCCAATAATGTGTCCACATGCTGAGTGTACAGTGACCCTGAAGGTCAGCTGCAAAAACATTTCACAAACTGCAAAAACCATTAAATAACATGCAAATAATTTTATAACGTTAATTCATGAAATGTGAAATGTTTGAGATGATCAAAGACTTTGTGCTGCTATGAAAGAACGATCATCAAAGAGCAGTAAAAACCATAACTACCAGTTTGGACCATTTAAACTGGGAGGCATTAAAGGAAGAACTAATGAGGAGGAGGTGAGTTAGAGAGAAAACGAAGGATGGCAGTAAATTACAAAGAGAGTAGAACAGTAAGAAGTTATTCAGAGACATATTATGATGCTGTAGAAAATAACAGAGAACAGAAAGAGGAAGTGATCTAGGGAGAACAGGAAGTCCTTGTGGTATTAGAGAGTGAGACTGTTTCCACTTTGCTGACTCCTTTAATGACCAAACTGGTTTTTGTGTCAGCAAACTGATGGAGCAGAAACAGAAACACGAGGTCCATTAGGACAAAGGGTTCCCTTTTTAAAGGTTAACATCTGCCTTCCTGGTTTTAAAGCACAATATTCCCCATTTTGATTTTCTTCTGGCTTCCACTGATTTCCATTTCTTCTTCAATCTCATCTCCCAATCCATCCCTTCTTCAGCTGGTGATGTCTGGAATCTCTGTAAGACTTTGAACTGTTTGTAAACATCACAGAAGGCTCATAAACGGTCTAACCCCCTTATGACAGCAGGTAGACCTGCTGTCATAAGGGGGTTAGATTGTTTGATGTCATCAGGGGTTTGGACTGTCTTGCTGTAACGAGGACTCAGCGGATTCACTCTGGGTTGCTTCAGCTGTATGAACCCAAAAAGTCAAGCTTTGTCAGGTCTGTCATCAAGAGGATGAGAAAAAAAACACTTTTATATGTTTGTTGAACGGAAGTCGGGTCGGTTGTTTTTGCTTTTGTGACAGAGATGAGCAGGTTTGTCTCTTCAATCTGTAATAGATTATCTGCACAACATGCAGTCTTCTGTTTATAGAGATAAACACGTTGTCAAAGAAATATGTCAGTGAAAGCACTGATACGTGAACACAAAAGCGTGTTATTTATACTTCATTACTTCCCTCAGCGAGTAAAACGACAGCTCACCTCGTACTCCAGGTCGTCCTGTCTGTCCACCTCATGGTTGGACACATCCAAGTAGTCGTCGGGGTCATTGTAGTCAAACACACAGCTGCAGGGGAGACAGAAAAATCAATCCACATCACGTCCAGCAGTATTGATTTCATATGTCTGGACTTCTGAAAACTTGTCAGAACAAACATACAACTCATTGATCCCGTACGGTCCCATGAGATGAGGCAGCGGGGGAGAGGTAGGAGGAGGAGGGGGGGAGGAGGAGCCGTGGTGGTCACCTCTGCTCTTCCCAACAGTCATGATGTTGTGGAAGCTGATGTCGGTTTGCGTTGCGTTGTCAACGCAGTCCGGGATTGTTATCATGGCAACAGAATAGATGGAGCTGCTGGCGGTCCCGCTCCCGCTGCAGACTAACATTCCTGAGGGGTCAAAAACATCACTTAAAGAGTCAAAGGAGGTTTTAAGGTCATTTTGGAGGTATTTCTTAGTATATGTCAAATATTTAAAAACATTATATCCTGTAAAGAAGATGAATATCCCTCTGGAGGAAGAGAAAGAGATGAGAGGAAGAGTCGGGTGATATGACGAGTGGAAAGAGATGAGAGGAAGAGGAAGAGTCGGGTGATATGACGAGTAGAAAAAGATGAGAGGAAGAGGAAGAGTCGGGTGATATGACGAAGGGAAAGAGATGAGAGGAAGAGTCGGGTGATATGACGAGTGGAAAGAGATGAGAGGAAGAGTCGGGTGATATGATGAGTGGAAAGAGATGAGAGGAAGAGGAAGAGTCAGGTGATATGACGAAGGGAAAGAGATGAGAGGAAGAGTCGGGTGATATGACGAGTGGAAAGAGATGAGAGGAAGAGTCGGGTGATATGACGAGTGGAAAGAGATGAGAGGAAGAGGAAGAGTCAGGTGATATGACGAAGGGAAAGAGATCAGCAGGTGTCTGATGTTAGTGACACCTTTTCGTCTGTGACTCTTTCGGACAGACCCAGGCTGCTGCAAAGGCTCCTGGGAGTTTTGTGGTCTGTCGAGCGGAGGCTGAGAGGATTTGCGACCTCTGACCTGAACAGGAGATTAGATTTATTATGTTTTATTCAGGCTTAGAGACCTGATGGATGGAAATATCCAAGTCTGGCCTACCTTTGTATTTCCTTGTCTGTCCATTGGCCGCAGAGAGCCTTTCTGCTAAAGAGAGAGAGAGAGAGCGAGAGATTACATACAGTAGATATAGTAGATCACTTCATCACTGACCTCAGCCTGGAGTCTCTCACAGCGTTCACAACCAAACTACATAGTATCAAAAAATGCTATAAATGGAGACCTTTCAGAAACTTACCAAAACACTATTAGGCAAAAACAAGTGAAATTACAGTTAGACAAGATTCTGGAAAATAACTTTAATCCTAACAGTGAAGGTGTAAACAGAGCAGTAGAACACCTAAATAACATATTCAACCTTACAGCTTCATTATCTAACCTCAAGGCGTCAAATAAAAAAATCCCAAAAATAAACAATAAAGAAAAATGGTTTGACACTGAATGTCAAAACACCTGAAAACAATTAAGGAACCTATCACAAAGTTGAACAGTATTGACACCTGTCTGACTGAAATGGCAAACTCAATAGCTGCATTGGAAAATAAAGTGATAGATGTAAAACGGGAGCTGAGGGGCAACAGTCACTTAATTAATGACATGTTACCACAGGGGCTGGAGATGGATGATAACAGATCATTCATGCTGGAGCCGGTGCACTGCATTCTAGCATCAGTGAAGCCCAACCAAAACACTAAAACTCTGTCACTACCAGGCATGTCTTACAATAAATTCAATAAGTTATTTAGTGAATTAATTTGGAATGATAGAAAAGCTAGACTCCGACTTAAACTATTTTATCTGCCTTATGAGAGAGGGGGGCTTCAACTTCCAAATCTTAGATGGTACTACATGGCTGCCCAGCTAACTTCAGCATCACATTATTTTTGCCCAACAACACCTCCAGTTTGGTTAGACATCGAGAATACATGGAATATGGTATAATAATAATATAAAATAAAATAAAAGAATATAATAATAATAATATATTTATAATTTAAATAATTTATAATAATATAAAATTATAATAATAATATATATATATGTACATGGAATACAAAAGGTATTCAGAAAGTAAAGGACCTTTATGTGGATGGACTTTTGCTTTCTTTTGATCAACTATGTGAGAAGTACCAAATGCCCCCCAAAAATTATTTAAATGTATTAAATATTTACAGTTTATGACTTTATGTCATCAAAATCTGGGCAGATTATGTGTATTCCACCTTTAGAGATAACCCTGGATAATTTGGCGGAGGGTCAAATCTGTAAATATTACAATGTATTAATGTCTAATGCTAAAGAGTCAACACTTGACAAACTAAATGCATGGAGAAATGATATTCAAGAAGATATTGATAAAGCAGATTGGAATGATGCTTGTCTAAAGGCACAAAACAGACAATAAATACAAGATTAAAATTACATCAATATAAATGGTTGACAAAAAAATAAATCTATATATATATTACTGTGCACTATAATAATAATAATAATAATAATAATAATAATAATGCATTTTATTTATGGCCACCTTTCAAGTCACTAAAGGTCACCTTACAGACACAGGTAAAAACAAGATCACAATCAACAACGTAAAAACAAAAACAGGAATCATAAGAAGGGCATGGTCAGACAGAATAGTGGTGTGTTTTGAGCTGAACTGAACTTTTAGATATCACGTTATGATTTATTCAACCTGAAAGGTCTTTTAGAAACTTTCTGTTTCCACTCATTTTACATTTCTTAAGGTTTAAATGAGAAGCTCCCAGAGGCACACGCTACAGTCAGGACAGACGTTAATTTAGCATCCAGTGTGTAACCTGCGGTTCACTCCCACGTCAACCATCAGCTCAGAACCAGCTGACAAACCACGAGCTGCCAGCTGCCATTAGCATAAATAATACAGCTGTAAGCACAACGCAGTGTTTGCACGTCACTCAGGGGGCCAAATGAAAGAAACACCTGCAAGCAAATGAACATGGGGGTAATTATTTATGTGTGTGAACTGTAATAAAATACTGAGTGTCTCTTTTTCTATGTTTTCAATCATCATGTCTGCAGAGAGACGCACACGCCTGAAGACACACATGCAGCAAGATGCAAACACACAAACATTCAACTTCCAGGTGACACACACACACACACACACACACACACACACACACACACACACACACACACACACACACACACACAAGAAGCTCATGAACATCTGCGTGGTTGCACAGAGACACACAGGCCTCCTCCCCTCCGTTGTTTCAGAGTTTATTGTTATGCATTACACATCCTCAGCAGGTCATCTATGTGTGGGTTAGGGTTAGGGGAGCATAAACATTAGCACCTTAGCACTACTGTGCTACCGCAGGCTACGGCATATTGTGGGCGTGCTACAGAAGTTAACAGGCGTGCAACATGAGCTGCAGGGCCACAACGAGCCAATGGGCTTAGATCAGTGATCTCACACTGACAATGACGTTGGACTGACACATTTTTATTGAGGAGGGCTAGAACTGAGCGCTACATGCAGCTAATGCTACAGCTAACAGGAGGACGTAGGAGAAGCCGCGTTTCCGCGGACTTTGAATTTTTTCACATAGATGTGACTAAACATGCACAGGACACTTGGAAAACACACTAAAGAGCATATAAAACCAGAAAAAGCAGAATATGGGACCTTTAAATAAGTCAACAAACTCAGGAGGAGAGATCGAAGTCAGACTTATTAATCGATCCCAGAAGGTGTTGATCACTCTGACTGATAAAATCATAAAAATCCAAAGTGTATGATTTTCTGTTGTGTGTTTTCATGAAGTTTACAATGCCAATGTGTAAGATTTATTTTTGGGCGTTTTGTGCCTTTAATGGAGAGAGAGGACAGTGGATAGAGATGGAAATCAGGGAGAGAGAGAGAGAGAGAGAGAGGGGAATGACATGCTGGAAAGGAGCCTCAGGTGGGATTCGAACCTGAGCCGCCCCCTCGGAGGACCACAGCCTCAATACATGGGGCGTGCACAATAACTACTGAGCCACCACTGCCCCAATAAGTGTTCCTTTTTGGCAGCCCACGATGTCATGTTAGAAGTTACGACTGATTAAATTATGCAATACTTTGGTTCTCTTAGCAACACGAAATCAGCAAGGGATCATGGGAGGTGCAGACTTAA
>NW_026870259.1:60000-92500 GCF_963584025.1 Labrus mixtus
AACATGATCCTGTACTGCTCCTCCGGACGTTTGACCACACACATATTGCAGCCCATGATGACGTTTCACACTCGTCTTCCCGTGTTTTAATCCCTCCGTCCTCCGTCCTGTGTCCTCTGTCCTGTGTCCTGTCTCCTGTGTCCTCCGTCCTGCGTCCTGTGTCCTCTGTCCTGTGTCCTGCGTCCTGTCTCCTCCGTCCTCTGTCCTGCGTCCTCCGTCCTGTGTCTCTGTGTCTTTAATTCCTCCTTCCTCTGTCCTCTTTTGTATGTCTCTGCGTCTTTCAATGCCTCCGCCCCTCTGTCTCTTCTTCTTTAATTCCTCCTTCCTTCATCCTCTGTCTCTGCATCTTCTTAATGTTTAGTAAATATTGAATATTTTTAACTAAATCTGTTTTGCCTCCTGAAGAGGAAACAAGGACAAACTGACGATAGATTACACATGAAGAGAAACAAACAGTTTCATCACTTTTAATAAATCATCTGAAGTCTGACAGGAGAACAAATAAACGTCTGTTTGTTGAGTCTGAAATCTGAATGAGTGTTTAAAAGAGAATCAGAACAGAAAGATTTGTGTTTGTGGAGCAGAAAGAAAGGATTCATTTAATATTTATATTCAAGTTTTTCTAACTGATTATTCATTGAAGCACAGACTGAGTTTTATCAAACCAGAGTGCCAGAGACATGGCTCATATGTTGTGATATTAAAAGGAGGGTCAGATTTTCCCCTCTGATGGTTTTAAGTTTAGTTTTTCTTTTTGGCTTTTATACAATAAAGGACTCTGAAATGTTAAAACACCCAAAGACGAGATGAAAGCAGCTGCATCTTTCTGTTGAGACTAAAGGGTTCGGGTTCGTACATTAAATATTCATCTGAATAAAGTTTGGGCTTCTTGAACACAGGACAGTGTTTTCTACTGATTTAAAAACGTTTTCTAATCGACCATCTCATCTTTCAGTCTCTGATCGATAAATCAATCAATGTGAAGTTTGCAAATGTGTCCTTAAATTATGCTGACAAATCACAGCAGAGGAAATGTTTCTATGTCAAGATTCAAGTCAGATTTTTGTGCTCATGTGAAGTTTCATCTAGTTTCTATAAATAATGAGTTAATTTCCTCTTCCCGCTCCTTTTTGTCTCTTTGTGTCTTCATGACTACAATATCATATCGCAGATTTATTTTTAATCTCTCAGGGATTTCTTTAAAGATTTTTCCTGAAACATACATGGGTATCCTTGCACTCTTTACGACTTTATTAAAGTCGACCTGCAGCTCAGTCAGTGGCTCTCAAAGGTTTCTATCATGATGTCACATGTTGAAAATCTGAAAATGTTGGAAGTAGATTTCAGCTGTGGGTCTTTTTGGTCACGTTAACTAACATTTTTTTCTTTTAAAAGATTTGACTTTAATGAAGGCCTCGCTCGCCCACAGACGCTCTGTCAGAATAAAATGACTGACAGCAAAGACGCTCAGCCTGTGTTACCTGCTGCTGCTGTCACTGAACATCACGTCTGTGACTCACTGAGAGTCTAACTCGGCCTCTGTGCAGCTGTTATCTGTCATCAACACCTGCTCCACACATTCCTCTCAGGGACGACCGTTAGACGATTAGTAGAGGGAAGAGATTCATGAGGATAAAAAAACACCATGAAAAAGACAAATGTTGTAATCCCGCAATCTATAAAGCTGCTTTGTGCTTTTTATGCATAACACTTTTAACATAACACTTTCCTGTGGAGAATTTTCAGGTTCTGTGCTCAAACTGCTCTCTCATTGAAATCCAGGTGTGTTTAGATCCTCCGCTGAGCAGGAACAAGAAACATTCAATCTCTGAAGTCCTCCTGCAGGAGTGACGACCCACAGACGTGAACAGAGCTTTTAGTTTCAGCAAACATCAGCGTGAAGGCCAAACCAATCCTCCTGCTCCTCCCTGCAGACTCTCATGGATCCTGGTTTTGTTTTTCAGATCGTCAGACCTCCTTCTCTCTCGCTGTCCTCTGCTCCTCCAACATTTCTCTACAAAGGATCAAATCCAGCTTAGTGTCACAGAGAGATTCTTCTGATTTACACACACACACACACACACACACACACACACAGGTCACCTGTGTTTAGATTAAAGTGTAATAGGTAAACAGTGAATTCACAACTTGTTTGTTTGTCAACATGAACGTGTAACAGCAGATGTTTTTAGCCTTTGACCCCCCGGACCTGAAACGTCTGTTTAATGAGGTCACATCAAAGTCTTGATGGCGTCTGCAGCAGGTGAGAACGTCCACCTGTCATTATGAGCTTCAGAGCTGGAACATGAGTGAGGACTTTCTGTTTATAAGAACCTTCTTCAGAAAAGTTTGTATGTGTATTAAACAGTTACCATGACGACTATAGGCCGTTGTTAGCTAACTGTTAACACGCAGAGTATATGTTTGTGTATTCAGCTGTTACCATGACAACTATAGGCCTTGGCTAAATGTCTACATTGGAGAGGCTCATGTATTACATGCTAGTTGAGATCTGTTTGTAAGGTTCAAACTTCTGAAGCGGACTTGAAGATGGACAAGGAAAGAGACCACTTTTTGGATTTATTAATTGCTTCGTATCAAAATAGTGCAAGTGGGGCACTCTGTGGACACGAGAGAGATGCCATTCTCCCTGTTGGAGGTTATTGTTCTATTAGATCGACTGTGAAACGACTGAAGGGGGAGGAGTTACAGAGTGATGATTTAAAGGACGAGAGAGCTTTTTTCAGATTGCGTAATGTTCGCTCTGTTTACACGACATCGTGAGGTGGCGATCAAACTGATCTAGGTGTTTGATTTCTCCTGTAAAGCAACAATAATCTGTTTCACACATAATGATGTGTAATAATAAAAATGCTCAGAAAGAACAGTAAACTAAAAAGCATCCTCTGTAATCTTAAATTGTGTTGTTTATTAATGAACTCTCATTTTGAGATGTTTCTAATATATCAACACATTATATGATATATGTATTATTTATAAACATTTTTCAATCATTCTGTCGCTGCACGTGTTTCCAGGTTTATTAAACTCAGATTTACCATCACAAGGTTTTTAGTAACTAATGTAAACTCACCTCCAGCTGCTGGTAAAAAGTGAAATCATCTGCAATGATTTTCTTTTAAATCTCTTTTAAGATCCACAAGTTTCACCTTTCCAGATGTTTTAAGAAGCATCCCCTCCTTGATTTCCCCGGGGGGGAAGGTGATCCTGGTCTGGGCAAATCTTCCTCTCAGCGCCCCCCCTCCTGCCACTGCTGCTCTTTTTGTCGTCCCTCCTTCAGAATAAAGAAACAGATCCGGTGTTTCCCTCCCTGCTCGTTCTGCACAGATGTTTGCTGGATCAGAGAGATGAGGACTCAGCCGTTAGATCTGCAGCTCGCTTCTCTCTCTCCTTCTGCAGCATCCTCCCCGTGCTGGAACAACAGCAGCTCAGCGCCAGCTCAGCCAGCCAATAACCTGCAGCCGGCAATTATTTTCCTGCCCGCGACGGCTCTCCCCTCCTCCTCTTCTTCTTCTTCTTCTGCTGTTGCTCCTCCTGCTCTGACTCCCCTCCCCTTTCTCCTCCTGCTCTCTCTCTGTCTCTCTCTCTCTCTCTCTCTCTCTCTCTCTCTCTGTCTGTCTCTCTCTCTCTCTCTCTCCCTCCCTCTCTCTCTCTCTCTCTGTCTCTCTCTCTCTCTCTCTCTCTCTGTCTCTCTCTCTCTCTGTCTCTCTCTCTCTCTTTCTGTCTCTCTCTCTGCCTCTCTCTCTCTCTCTCTCTCTCTCTCTCTCTCTTTTTGTTCTTTACCTCTTCATTCATCTCTGTGACACTCAAATGTTCCTCTTCCTTCACATGTGTAAACCTTCTTCACGGCTGAGAAGACACGCAGCAGAGGGAATCCTCTCTTCTTCAAATTGTCAACTTTAACAATTTCAAGCAGAAGGAGAGATTGAGTTAGTGTGTTTGGATTCCTCATCCTGTGAAGAATTCATCCTAACGAACACAAAATTATATTTAACACGTTCCATCTGCAGCTCTCTTCATGAACATAACAATGGTTATGAACCCTTTATTCTTCCATCAAGGTCAAACGTCAGGTAGCTTTGGAAGGAACGATGCAACCTTACAGGTTTAACAAAAGCACCACATGTCCAGGCAGCCAGCGGCTAGCTGCTAACCTAACCCTAACCCTTATTGAACTGGTCTAGAAAGTCCTAACTCTCCGAGCAGAGAGCGAGATTCCTCACCATCTGACAGGGACATGGTGTAGAACACACACACAAACATGAATCATGTGCACATCAAATGAAGCTGATGATCGTGTTAAATTCAATCAGCTTCATTTTAACGACTCTTTACAAGCACTACATGTCTGTGACGCCCATCAGTCCTGTTGTAGTGATTAAATAAATAAACACACATGTACACACTGTGACCGCACACCCCCGGTACAACCCTCTGATCTTATCACAGAGCTCCAAGCAGGAAGTATTGATCTCTAATGAAAGTGATTACAGTTTGAAGCCGAACATTCGGGGCTCGGTGTGAAGCTGCAGACACGGCGCAAGAAGCGTCCTCTGCTGTTGCTAGGTAACTGCAGAAATAGCTGTTGTCCATATTTCAACTGACTGATGGAGTTAGATAATTAAAATATTATTAGTAACACTGATGCCTCTATAGGACCCAATAAAGCAAAAAGGGTCGCAGTACCCACAGAAAGGAGACCTAGGGAGTTCAAACAGGGTGACATAACAGAAACATCTGAAATATTAACAAAATGAAATTACTCTAAAATGAAGTGACCACATCAACCAGGCACAAAGTGCTGAGGCTGAGTCTTCTTTATGTCTGCTTTTTATAAAGTCACCAACATTAATAACAATTATAATAATATTACATTTTATTTATAGCCTGGGACTTAACATTTGAACAAAAATCTGAAAGAGCTACGATAAGAATAAAACCATAAAAACAATAGCAAAAGTCAGACAGGTAAGCTGTGGCTTTAGGGACAGGTTTTTAGGGAAAGGCTCTTTTAAAGAGGAAACTTTTGATGGGTAAGTTGTGAGATTTTATATTCAATCCTGAGTGAGATGGGAAGCCGGTGTAGTGAGTGCAGGATGGGTGAAATGTGCTCGTATTTCCGAACTCTCCTCAGGATCCTGGCAGCACTGTTTTGTATGCATTTGCATTTCTGTACGCTCTTGCCAGGGATCACAATGAGAAGTGCATTGCAGTAGTCGAGCCTGGAGGAGACAAAGGCGTGGACGAGTTTCTCAGCGTCTTGGGGGGTGAAAGAGGGGCGGAGTTTTGCAATATTCTTGAGATGGAAGAATGAGGTTTTGCAGATGTGTTTTATGTGTGATTCAAAGGTTAGATGGGGTCCATTTTCACACCTAGGTTGGTGATGATGGTAGGGCCTAGGACTGATCCTTGGGGGACCCCACATGTGACGAGATGTGTGCAGGACTTAGTGTCCGCAATTTCAATGTATTCAGTCCTTGCAGATAGGTAGCACTGAAACCAGTTTAGGGCAGTGTCAGAAAGTCTGATGGGGCATTACACTAACCCGTGTATGATTCATCACTGATCTATGTCAAAAACACTTATTTGTCTCATTGTCTGTAGTGTACCCTATAGTTTACTCTACAGTACACTCTGTAGTGTACCCTGAAGTATACTCTGTAGTGTACTCTGTAGTGTACCCTGAAGTGAACTCTGTAGTGTACTCTGTAGTTTACCCGATAGTTTACTCTGTAATATAATCTGTAGTGTACTTTGTAGTATACTCTGTAGTGTACTCTGTAGTGTACCCTGAAGTATACTCTGTAGTGTACCCTGAAGTATACTCTGTAGTGTACTCTGTAGAGTACTCTGTAGTGTACTCTGTAGTTTACCCTGAAGGGTACTCTGTAGTGTACTCTGTAGTTTACCCGATAGTTTACTCTGTAATATAATCTGTAGTGTACTTTGTAGTATACTCTGTAGTGTACTCTGTAGTGTACCCTGAAGTATACTCTGTAGTGTACCCTGTAGAGTACTCTGTAGTGTACTCTGTAGTGTACCCTGAAGGGTACTCTGTAGTGTACTCTGTAGTTTACCCGATAGTTTACTCTGTAATATAATCTGTAGTGTACTCTCTAGTATACTCTGTAGTGTACTCTGTAGTGTACCCTGAAGTATACTCTGTAGTGTACCCTGAAGTATACTCTGTAGTGTACTCTGTAGTGTACTCTGTAGTGTACCCTGAAGTGTACTCTGTAGTGTACTCTGTAGTTTATCCGATAGTTTACTCTGTAATATAATCTGTAGTGTACTTTGTAATATACTCTGTAGTGTACTCTGTAGTGTACTCTGTAGTGTACCCTGAAGTATACTTTGTACTATACTCTGTAGTGTACTCTGTAGTGTACCCTGAAGTATACTCTGTAGTGTACTTTGTACTATACTCTGTAGTGTACTCTGTAGTGTACGCTGAAGTATACTCTGTAGTGTACTCTGTAGTTTACCCTGTAGTGTACTCTGTAGTGTACTCTGTAGTGTACCCTGAAGTGTACTCTGTAGTGTACTCTGTAGTTTACCCAATAGTTTACTCTGTAATATAATCTGTAGTGTACTTTGTAGTATACTCTGTAGTGTACCATGAAGTATACTTTGTACTATACTCTGTAGTATACTCTGTAGTGTACTCTGTAGTGTACCCTGAAGTATACTCTGTAGTGTACTCTGTAGTGTACTCTGTAGTGTACCCTGTAGTGTACTCTGTAGTGTACTCTGTAGTGTACCCTGAAGTGTACTCTGTAGTGTACTCTGTAGTTTACACAATAGTTTACTCTGTAATATAATCTGTAGTGTACTCTGTAGTATACTCTGTAGTGTACTCTGTAGTGTACCCTGAAGTATAATTTGTACTATACTCTGTAGTGTACTCTGTAGTTTACTCTGTAGTGTACCCTGAAGTATACTCTGTAGTGTACTTTGTACTATACTCTGTAGTGTACTCTGTAGTGTACGCTGAAGTATACTCTGTAGTGTACTCTGTAGTTTACCCTGTAGTGTACCCTGAAATATACTTTGTACTATACTCTATAGTGTACTCTGTAGTGTACTCTGAAGTGTACTCTGTAGTGTACTCTGTAGTTTACCCAATAGTTTACTCTGTAATATAATCTGTAGTGTACTTTGTAGTATACTCTGTAGTGTACTCTGTAGTGTACCCTGAAGTATACTTTGTACTATACTCTGTAGTATACTCTGTAGTTTACTGTGTAGTGTACCCTGAAGTATACTCTGTAGTGTACTCTGTAGTTTACCCTGTAGTGTACTCTGTAGTTTACTCTGTAGTGTACCCTGAAGTATACTCTGTAGTGTACTCTGTAGTTTACCCTGTAGTTTACTCTGTAGTGTACCCTATAGTTTACTCTACAGTGTACTCTGTAGTTTACCCTGTAGCGTATTCTGTAGTGTACTCTGTAGTGTACCCTGTAGTTTACCTTGTAGTGTAATCTGTAGTTTACTCTACAGTGTACTCTGTAGTTTACCCTGTAGTGTACTCTGTAGTGTACTCTGTAGTTTACCCTGTAGTGTACTCTGTAGTCTACCCTGAAGTATACTCTGTACTATAGTCTGTAGTGTACTCTGTAGTTTACCCTGTAGTGTACTCTGTAGTTTACTATGTAGTGTATTCTGTAGTTTACTCTGTAGTGTACTCTGTAGTTTACTCTGTAGTGTACCCTATAGATTACTCTACAGTGTACTCTGTAGTTTACTCTGTAGTGTACCCTATAGTTTACTCTATAGTGTACTCTGTTGTTTACCCTGTAGTGTACTATGTACTGTACTCTGTAGTGTACCCTGTAGTTTACCTTGTAGTGTACTCTGTAGTTTACTCTACAGTGTACTCTCTAGTTTACCCTGTAGTGTACGCTGTAGTTTACTCTACAGTGTACTCTGTAGTGTACGCTGTAGTTTACCCTATAGTGTACCCTGAAGTATTATCTGTAGTGTACTCTGTAGTTTACCTTGTAGAGTACTCTGTAGTGTACTCTGAATTATACTCTGTAGTGTACTCTGAAGTATACTCTGAAGTATACTCTGTAGTGTACTCTGTTGTTTACCCTGTAGTGTACTATGTACTGTACTCTGTAGTGTACCCTGTAGTTTACCCTGTAGTGTACTCTGTAGTTTACTCTACAGTGTACTCTGTAGTGTACGCTGTAGTTTATGTATGTATTAGTATGTATTAGTGTGTGTGTGTGTGTGTGTGTGTGTGTGTGTGTGTGTATGTGTGTATGTGTGTGTGTGTGTGTGTGTGTGTGTGTGTGTGTGTGTGTGTACATGTATGTGTGTGTGTGTGTGTATATGTGTGTATGAATATGTGTGTTTGTGTGTGTATGTATGTGAGTATGTGTATGTATTAGTATGTATTAGTATGTGTGTGTGTGTATGGGTGTGTGTGTGTGTGTGTGTGTGTGTGTGTGAGTCTCCAGCTCTGTACAAATGAAATACATCCCTCCTGTCAGACCACTGAATCAATGCACCTCCCCTCTACTCATCACTCTCCCCACATCAGCGTCCCCCTTCATCCCCTCCTATTCCTCCCGCATCATCTACCCTACTCCACCCCTCCTCCTACTCCCATATCATCGCCCCCATCCTCTTTCTTCCTCCATATATACTTCTCACTGTCACCTTTGTTTCTCAGCATCTCCTCCGTTCATCCTTTCTTCTCCTCTTCTCCTCTTCCTACCTGTATCCTCTCTCTCCTCTGCTGCTACCTCTGTTCATTGATCATATTGCCCTGTTATCATACCTTCAACTCCTCTCCTCCTCCTCTCTGCTGACGAGTCCTGTGAGAGCCGTTTATCAGCTCTACACAGTAATTACATTGACGCACAGAGAGAGAGAGAGAGAGAGAGAGAGGGTGAAATATTATTTGTGTGTGTGTGTGTGTGTGTGTGTGTGTGTGTGTGTGTGTGTGTGTGTAAGAGGACATATGAATGGCCTGCAGAACAAACACTTCAAGTAAGGACAAAGTCAGTGGGTTGTTCTGGCAGAGGGGACCCTGGAGGGGGTCTCATCAGTCTTGGTCCTGGTTTCATTGTTAAAAAAGACTCATGCCATAAGGACCCAGCCTTCAGAGGACCCTTCCTAAGGACCCAGCCTTCAGAGGACCCATCCTAAGGACCCAGCCTTCGAAGGACCCATCCTAAGGACCCAGCCTTCAGAGGACTCATCCTAAGGACCCAGCCTTCTAAGGACCCATCCTAATGACCCAGCCTTCAGAGGACTCATCCTAAGGACCCAGCTTTCAAAGGACCCATCCTGAGGACCCAGCCTTCAGAGGACCCATCCTAAGGACCCATCCTAAGGACCCAGCCTTCAGAGGACCAATCCTAAGGACCCATCCTAAGGACCCAGCCTTCAGAGGACCAATCCTAAGGACCCATCCTAAGGACCCAGCCTTCAGAGGACTCGTCCTAAGGACCCATCCTAAGGACCCAGCCTTCTAAGGACCAATCCTAAGGACCCAGCCTTCAAACAGTCCCCTGTGGTCTCAATGAAACATCTGTGCTGTGCTTTGGTCAAAATATAACATGAATCAAGCACCAGAGGAGGTTTGTGACCCTGTATAAACCAGCTCTCTCAGAACACTCCATTTTGGTGTGTGTGTCTCTTTAAATTAACTCCCCCTCACCCCACCCCTCTCATGTTTGAGCTTCCATGGCAACTCGTTAGCGTGCCTCCTGGGAAAAACATGGCTGCCTGAGACAACACAGGAGGGGAGGGTCTTTTTTCTGAGCATATTTCTCTGTGAGAAACAAACAAAGGACTGGATGGGTTTATTTCACATGTTGTGGGTCAGTAGACACTCAGGTTACCCAGATATATGATCAGAAACACTGTGAAAGTGGATTTTTCACAATATGTCCCCTTTAAGCGTTTGACTCGAGTTCATCGATCTGCAGGGTTACGTGATAAAAAACACAATTAGATAATTAACAAGATCTTAGAAAATAAAGTAAACTGTAAATATTTCCTATTTTCACTTTCAAACATTAGGGGGTTAAGGTCTGATCAGACGTTTCCAGGAGCATCCGATAATTAAACATGTAGTGAAAAAAATCCTGTGTCACGTTCAGGGAAAAAACAAGGAACTGGACCCATGTGTAGAATTAACTAAAGGTATTTAATAAACAAAAAGGCCAAAGGCAAAACAATAACTTTCTTCAAAAGCCAAAAAGCACAAGAAAAATACTTGAAACACAGGTAAGCAGAAGTCTGGCATAGGACATGGGAAACAACATATGACAAACAATGATCTAACACAGAGAGAAAGAAACACAGAGGGTGCATTCGAATTGTCCCTCCTATCTCCTTTCACTATCCACTTTACCTTAATCCCGGGGAAACGTCATGAGGTTAAGGAAAGATGTTAGGAGAATTCATAAAGGACTTAGAGAAAGGCGATCTCGTTCTCTGACAATCCGACCACATTTCCACTAGGCCACGTCATTAAATGTGACGGGCCAGCGGAGGTTAATGACGTGGGTCTGCCATGTTGAAACTACAATGTTCAGAAAATGATGATCTAAAAAACTTTCCCCTGTGCCTTCTTACCGGTGAAATAATCCTAATCACCACGAGGTTGGGATTGAAATAAAATAAATATAGGCTACCAGGCTACAGGTAACAAAAGTGAAACCATCAGCTTCCTGTCCACTCAGAAATCAACATCAAAATAAATATGATTGTATGAAATGAATTGTTACATTTATGTAAGATATAACCTACACATAATGTTTGAAGCATACAAATGTACAACTGCACAAAGTATTCTTAAGTGAATGAAATATGTTGAATAAAACATCATCTTGATAAAAATGTCTCTTATCTTTTTATCCCTTGATCTGTGTCACTTTACGATCATCGTTCATTTCCGTGAACAGTCAGATGAGCGACTTGCTTTAAATGTTGCGGCCGCAAGGAATTGTGGGGCGGCATATCTCATCTCCTTTCGTAAAGGATGGTCCGGTGTATCCTAAAGGAGGTTATAAAGGAAGCACTGACCCACCTTTCCTTAACTTTTAGAGAATTTGAACGACTCTTATCATGGCCGCCACTTAAATGCTTCCGGGGTTAAGGTAAAGTGGAGAGTGAAAGGAGATAGGAGGGACAATTCCAACGCACCCAGAGACTAAATAGACACAGAGGTAATCAGACACAGGTGAGACTAACGACACAGGTGAAGACAATCAGGGCAATTAAACTGGAGGGAAACACACAGAGGCAGGAATAACACAAGACAACATCGAGGACAACTACAAATTAAATACATGAAACATTGAAGACACTGTTAAACTCACAAATGAAACATAAAGACACACTAGAACATAGAGGGACACAAGGATATGAAATGACAAAATAACACAGGAAACACTGAAGACTAAACTAGGAAACACCAGGGAAGAATGAGACCTAAAAGATAAATACATCTAAACTGTGAAAAACTAAACTAAACAGACCAAATCATGACATCCTGATTTAATCTAATTACCTTCAATGTTTGTTAACCAGTCCCAAATTACCACACATTTCACATAGTTTGATATAAAAGTGTTTGTTTAACATCAGCCAAATTTGATGCATTTACTGAAATAAAGAACTTTTCGTCTTGAGTCAAATAAAAGATTCACTGCCTTTTATTTTACATGCAGTTAATACTTTCTCCACTAGAGAGCAGCACAGTGCCACAGTTCAACAGAGAGAGATTACTTAAGAACAAAATGATGCAGATCATGGATGATGTTTCAGACTGTGGAGATGAGAGGAAGAGGAGGTTTTCATTTTAGATATCAGGGTGGGAAATTTAAGGAGATCCATGATGATAGTCAGATTCTGTGCCTCATCCTGACATCAAAGATTTAATATTCCTGCATTAATGAACATAACTACCCCAGAACACTGACTGACAGCTGACCGTGATCCTGATACTATCGTTAGCTAATGTTAATCAAATACACATGAAACCGTCTGTAACGGAGTACAGGGCGGCGACTCCACGTTATTTCTTCAGTCTCTGAGTGTGAAAATACAAACATGAAATGTCAGCAGGAAACACCTCATAGCTTCAGTTATTGATCAGATTCAAATGTCAGGTCTGTTGTTGTGTGTTTTCATTCAGTGTGTGATTCTCTGAGATCCAAAATGGCCGTCATTGGGATTTTGATTTCCTGTTGTGATGTCATCTTTATGCGTCAGTCCTGGAGCAGACGTCAGAAAATAAACTAGAGCAGCCGGTCTCCTTCTGACACAAAACGCATAGCCTCTTTTCTCCTTCCCTTCCCTCTTTTCTCCTTCCCTCTCCTATTTTCTCCTCCTCTGTCCACCCCTTCCTCCCATCGTCCCTCCTTTCCTCTTCTCCTCTTATGGCATCCTTTCTCCCTTTCCTCCTACCTTGTATTCGTTAAACTTTGAATGCGACAAATCAAACACTGGGAAAAAGAAATCAAAGCCTGAAGAGGAGTACACCAACGGTCAGAGGAGGAAGCTAAGGAGGACGAGCAGGGCGATGATGAAAGGGGAGGAGGCATGCTGTAGGTGCAGACACATGCAGGATGTTAATTTTCAGGCTGCAAAGAGGAGAGAAAAGCAGCGAGCTCTCACTCTGCTGCTGATTTCAGCGTCCTTAAAGCTCAGCTCTGTTTGATCAAAGCAACACGTTTTTATTCTATTCAACAAATAAAGACTTTCATTGACATGATGTCATCAACATGATGTCATCAACACACTTATTGAAGAAGCAGAGGAATTTCTGGCACAACTTCTCCAACTAACAAGGTGTATGAAGAGTGAAAGGCTTGAAGAGGTGAAAAAGCTCCAGCAACACTTCATTAACAAATCAGAGCGACGTGTTTGGGCTTGTGGCCTTCATCAGGGTCATATCAACACTTTTATTTACATGATGTGTTTGTGACACAATCAGACATTAGGTGATGTGTTTAAGTAAAAAGAAACCTTGATGCCTAAAGTAATACCTGAGTGGGAGGAGTTATGCTTTCTCTGTTCTCCTGATGTTTAAGAGATACCCACAGATTAAAACATCCCATAATAACTCATGGAGCTCGGATCAGTCTCAGGTCACTGCAGCAGAGACTCAAACACCATAGATTAGAATATGAGGACTGCACCGATATTTTAATGAATGACTTTCAAGGTTAGTTCATCCATCCTCTATATCGCTTTTCCTATTCGGGGTCACGGGGGGCTGGAGCTGATCCTAGCTGTCATTGGTCGAGAGGGGGGGTTACACCCTGGACTGTTCACTAGCCAATCACAGGGCTGACATATAGAGACAGACAACCAGACACCCTCACATTCACACCTACAGACAATTTAGAGTCAGCAGTTAACCTAACGAGCATGTGTTTGGACTGTGGGAGGAAGACGGAGAACCAGGAGAGAACCCACACATGAAGAACATGCAGACTCCACACAGAGAGACTCCTGAAGGACGGGGATTCAAACCAGGAACCTCCTCACAGAGAGGCTCCTGTCAGACGAGGATTCAAACCAGGAACCTCCTCACAGAGAGACTCCTGACAGACGGGGATTCAAACCAGGAACCTCCTCACAGAGAGGCTCCCGTCAGATGGGGATTCAAACCAGGAACCTCCACACAGAGAGAGTCCTGAAGGACGGGGATTCAAACCAGGAAACTCCACACAGAGAGACTCCTGAAAGATGGGGATTCAAACCAGGAACCTCCACACAGAGAGACTCCTGAAGGACGGGGATTCAAACCAGGAACCTCCACACAGAGAGACTCCTGAAGGACGGGGATTCAAACCAGGAACCTCCTCACAGAGAGACTCCTGAAGGACGGGGATTCAAACCAGGAACCTCCACACAGAGAGACTCCTGAAGGACGGGGATTCAAACCAGGAACCTCCTCACAGAGAGACTCCTGTCAGACGGGGATTCAAACCAGGAACCTCCTCACAGAGAGACTCCTGACAGACGGGGATTCAAACCAGGAACCTCCACACAGAGAGACTCCTGAAGGACGGGGATTCAAACCAGGAACCTCCACACAGAGAGACTCCTGAAAGACGGGGATTCAAACCAGGAACCTCCACACAGAGAGACTCCTGAAAGATGGGGATTCAAACCAGGAACCTCCACACAGAGAGACTCCTGAAGGACAGGGATTCAAACCAGGAACCTCCACACAGAGAGACTCCTGAAGGTAGGGGATTCAAACCAGGAACCTCCTCACAGAGAGACTCCTGTCAGACGGGGATTCAAACCAGGAACCTCCTCACAGAGAGACTCCTGAGAGACGGGGATTCAAACCAGGAACTTCCACACAGAGAGACTCCTGAAGGACGAGGATTCAAACCAGGAACCTCCTCACGGAGAGACTCCTGAAGGACGAGGATTCAAACCAGGAACCTCCACACAGAGAGACTCCTGAAAGACGGGGATTAAACCAGGAACCTCCACACAGAGAGACTCCTGAAGGACGAGGATTCAAACCAGGAACCTCCTCACGGAGAGACTCCTGAAGGACGGGGATTCAAACCAG
This sequence comes from Labrus mixtus, assembly GCF_963584025.1. Taxonomy (NCBI): domain Eukaryota; kingdom Metazoa; phylum Chordata; class Actinopteri; order Labriformes; family Labridae; genus Labrus; species Labrus mixtus. The sequence goes on from NW_026870259.1 coordinate 74,585, forward strand.
GAACCTCCACACAGAGAGACTCCTGTCAGACGGGGATTCAAACCAGGAACCTCCTCACTAACCACTGTGCAGACCCTGTCGAGATTATTGTTCACCCCAGGTAAAAAGAAGTGAAAATATATTCAGTCAAATAAACAAACATGTGTATGTAAACTTTTATTTTCTGTCCATGATGAGCTAAAAAGGTCAGGGAGCTACAACAGAAGATGTTTAAACGGACACCAGGGGCGACGCCAGAGATTTTTTTTTTTTTGCTGGTGCTATGTGGTTGCTCAACTTTTCAGCAAGTGTGTTCTGAGGTTTTGGGTTCCCCATGCCGGTCACCAGTTTAATTTCTATTGCCTTCTATCGCCTACGAGGCCGAGACACATGCACATCGAGGTACACGCTCTGCAACATTCTGTGGGAAACACAAGGCTAGATATTCAGCCCATGGGATATAGATCATCACCTGTATGAGCCCCATTAAGTTTTTATAGAGTCTCTGAGTCCACACGTGGACGTTTAGGGACAAGGAAACCTTTGCTAATGGTACATACAGTTACCACCTGGCTAACAGGAGGAAGTGGAGCAAAGTAAGGTCAAATGTTCAATGCTGCTGCGCCCATTGGTCAAATCACCTGTTTACTTTTAGTCTACAATATGTTTGTTTATTTATGTATTTATTCATTTTCAGACATTGAAAATTCTAAATAAACCACAGAATTTTCTTAGGGGTGCTAGGGGGATGTTATGGCTATCCTAGAGGTAACTACAGCGCCCCCTAGCCCATGCCTGGTGCCGCCCATGACATACACAGAAGGAGCAGAGCACTAAAGAGACGGGATGTGATCGGACACAGGTGAGACAAACACAGGTGAAACTGGTGAGGACGTTCAAAAAGGAGGGAAACCAGACAAAGGGAGTAAAGACTGGTGACAAGAACTACAAAATAAAACAGGAAAAACTTACCTGAGGAATTTGAAGCGAAACATACACACAAGAAAAAAAGGAAAATGGGGGACAAACAATACAAAATAAAACAGGAATTCACATTTTAGCAACGAAATCAAGGAACTAACAAACTGGTAAATCATACCCAGCAAGGAGACCGCCATCGATGGGACTCCAGCGCCCCCTGCAGGAACAGACGGGTGACGTCGCTCAGGATCTTAGGACTTAGGGAAAGGCGATCTCGTTCTCTGACAATCCGACCACATTTCCACTAGGCCACGTCATTAAATGCGATGGGCCGGCGGAGGTTAATGACTTGAGTCTGCCATGTTGAAACTACAATGTTCAGAAAATGGACTACAAAAAACGCATCTAAAAAACTTTCCCCTGTGCCTTCTTACCGGTGAAATAATCCTGATCACCACGAGGTTGGGATTGAAATAAAATAAATATAGGCTACCAGGCTACAGGTAACAAAAGTGAAACCATCAGCTTCCTGTCCACTCAGAAATCAACATCAAAATAAATATGAAATTAATTGTTACATTTATGTAAGATATAACACATAATGTTTTAAACATACAAATGTACAACTGCACAAAGCATTCTTAAGTGAATGAAATATGTTGAATAAAACATCATCTGATAAAAATGTCTCTTATCTTTTTATCCCTTGATCTGTGTCACTTTACGATCATCGTTCATTTCCGTGAACGGTCGGAATGCGCAACTCGCTTTAAATGTTCCGCAAGGAATTGTGGGGCGTCATATCTCATCTCCTTTCGTAAAGGATGGTCCGGTGTATCCTAAAGGAGGTTATAAAGGAAGCACTGACCCACCTTTCCTTAACTTTTAGAGAATTCAAACGGCTCTTATCATGGCCGCCACTGAAATGCTTCCGGGGTTAAAGGTAAAGTGGAGAGTGAAAGGAGATAGGACGGACAATTCGAACGCACCCAAACTTCTGAGGTTGTTAGCCGCTAAGGTTTAGCAGTCTGTAGCACGGAAGGAGTGAGTAGTCCTGTTTAACACAGAGGATCTTTGGAGCCGTCTGCAGCCTCCTGGTGTGTGTGTGTGTGTGTGTGTGTGTGTGTGTGTGTGTGTGTGTGTGTGTGTGTGTGTGTGTGTGTGTGTGTGTGTGTGTGTGTGTGTGTGTGTGTGTGTGTGTGTGTGTGTGTGTGTGTGTGTGTGTGTGTGTGTGTGTGTGCGCGCGCGTGTGTGTGTGTGTGTGATGGGATTATTTTTACCTCCCAGCAGAGGACAGAGGACGAACCGAGCCAGAGGTGAGTTATCATCAAACCTCTTCTTTAACCACTTTCAGCGTGTCGTCTGCAGATTGCAGCAGCAGAGAATCAGAGATCTTCAGTCTTTGATTTAAACGCTTTATTAATAATTCAGGGTTTTTTAAAACCGTGACCGCGTGCTCCGTTAATTAGCACGGCCGGTTAATTGGTGCTCGTGTCACATAAGGAACATAAGACTGACACAGGAAGCTTCCAGCTGTTAATGTGATTTATTGGTGGGTTAACTTCCTGTTTGTCTGTAACTCTGTATAATATTCATCATTAAAATAATAATTATAATTTAGCTCATATTGAATCTAAGGTGTTCATGAGTTCTGCGCAGCCTCCAACATCAGACAGGAAGGGACCCTGACACCCCTCCACAATAAAAGAGTACACAATGTGTTCATTTATTCAAATGTTTTTAAATCTCTGTTAAAATACCAGCTGGAGGAAGTTACTGAAGTAGCTTCAAAATAAAAGCACTGATGAGACAACCTGTTCAAATTAAAGCAGAAGAATCAAACGGCCTCTTTATGAATGATAATATTAATAATAATAATAATAATATAAATATAACAAGGTTAATATATCGATGTATTCACATAAACTTCAAACAATGTAAACATTCATATTGTTTAAGCTTTAAAGAAAATAAGAAATAAAGTTAAACTGAATAAAGAGTTTAATAAATGCTGTCGCTGCAGCGTCATGTGTGACGTCGTGCACAGACAACTTTCATAACATGTTTTTAATACCAGCTGAGTTTATTAAAGAGGGACGTCGAGGCCTCTGTGGATGGACTCATGATAACGTCTGAGCGTTAACTTTAATATCTTTACATGTTGAAGAGTCGATGACACACTCTTTAACATTTTACTCTTACGGTTTTTAATTATCAGCTGTTAGCGTCGGGATGAACACGGCTTGTCCTAAGGGAGGTTAACACCAGGACTAGTGTTGGGGGACGGGGCTTGTCTTAAGTAAGGTACACAGCAGCCCGACAGTCAGGGGGCGGGGCTTGTCTTAAGGTAGGTACACAGAAAGCCAACTGTCGGGAGGCGGTTGTTAAGGTAGATACACACAAGGCCGCCATCAGGGGGCGGGGCAGGTCAGGAGGGCACTCTCCTTAACTCCAGATACTTTCTCAAGTTGTGGTGATTACGAGTAGTGTAGAAAGGCCGATGTTTGTATATCCTCAAGTTATTGCATCTCGCCGCAACTCCTTGTTGTCAGTTTTGTTGTGTAGCAGGCATCACCTGTCAATCACCTGTCAATCATCTGTCAATCACCTATCAATCATCTGTCAATCACCTGAGCTACGCCAACAGAGAAACAAAGACAGATTTTTAAATCCAGGCTGTAAATGGGATTCTTTCTGCTGTTAAAATAAAAACTGTAATTCAGACCTGATGGGGAACCAGCCTCAAGTGGACACTCAGGGAACTGCAGTTATTTAACTTCAACGGGGGCCATGAGCCTCTACAGTCTGAAGCATCTTATCTATTACATGGATGGATTCATTGATTCATGGATTGGTTGGTTGATTGATTGATTGATTGATTGATTGATTGATTGATTGATTGATTGATTGATTGATTGATTCATGGATTGGTTGATTGGTTCATTGATTGGTTGATTGATTAGTTGATTGATTGATTGATTGATTGATTGATTGATTAATGGATTGGTTGATTGGTTCATTGATTGGTTGATTGGTTGATTGATTGGTTGATTGGTTGATAAGTTGATTGATTGGTTGATGTTTGTCTGGATCACTTTCATCAGAAATGTTAATTCCTCTTTTTTTATGTTTTAACATGTACGGACCAACACTTCACACCGTCATGACTTATTCTGTGATTGTTTGAATCCTACAGAGCTGCAGGTCTCAAACCTTCAGTAACATTCATGTGTTTGTGTTTTTAACCAGAACAGATGTGTGCATGATTTTCCTCATTGCTTCTGACACACACACAATCTTCCTCCCTCTTTCATCTCCTCTGATTCCACCTCCTCCATCCATCCATCCATCCATCCAGGCAGCCTGTCTGGTCCCAAAACCTGCTCCCTCCCTCCCTTCCTTTCTTCCCTCCTCCTCCTTCTTCTACGGCAGAATAGCGGAGGAGAAAAAACTAATATTTCACCAGCGATAATAACCGAAGCAGCGTCCGTTCACACACACGCACAGAGAGAGAGAGAGAGAGAGGGATCATCAGTGCTGCAGCAGAGGATCGCTCGGCTGTCAGACGCAGAGGAATGATAATTAGAAAGAGATTGACTCGGCAACAAGAAGGAAAAGAGGAAGAAAAAGGAGGAGAAGGAGAGGAGCCGGGCCTGCAGCAGAGACGAGAGGAATAGAGGAGGAATAGAGAAGGATTGATGAGAATCTGATCAACAAGAAGAAGAAGACGAAGAGAAACCACCGAGCTCCAGAAACACATTTTTTATTTTGAATCGGAGGCACATGATGGTGACAGCAGCAGTGGAGGAGAAGATAGAGGGATGAGCAGGGATCAATAAACCTCCCTCCTCCTCCTCCTCCTCCACCTTCATCCCTCCATCATCTCTGCAGGAGCCGCTGAAACCTGTGAGACTCCGCTGCTTCTTATTCCTGTCGCTTTTTCTGGATGCTGCATTGTACGTGTGTGTGTGTGTGTGTGTGTGTGTGTGTGTGTGAGAGAGTGTGAGTGTGAGTGTGAGTGTCTGTGCATGCCATGAATGTGTGACTGTGAGCTATATAGGCCATGTGGGCCGATTGTGTGTGTGTGTGTGTGTGTGTGTGTGTGTGTGTGTGTGTGTGTGTAGGATGTGTTAACCATTTAGTGTGAGATGCATGCAATGTCTGTTTAATGTGTGCATGTACGTGCTGTTGGAGCTGCTGTCTGTAAAATGTGTGGGCTGTATGAATGCGTGTGTGTGTGTATGTGTGTGTGTGTGTGTGTGTGTGTGTGTGTGTGGATTGTAGATAACTTGACTGCTCAATTAAAAAAGTGGTTACCCTGAAACATCATCAGAATACAAAGAAGAAACGGTTGAAGCCGCCTACACTCTGATCTGACGCACAACAACAAACACCAACGATCAATAATCATGTTATCCACTCATCGACCAATCACTGACCTGCTCCAATGTGATAAAGAGTGTGGTTTATAAATGATGACATCAGGTTATAAAAAGGAATAAACATTCGGACCTGATGTTTTCATCTGGTTCTATGGAGATGAGAAAATTAAGTAGATGTTCTGTAAACGACTTCTCTGAATAAATGTACTACTACTAATAATAATAATAATATATTTATATATATATATATATATATATAATAAATGTACTACTATCCGTACCTTTAAAGGTAAGATGGTGGGCGTGATGGCGTTTAAGTGACCAATCATAAATTGACAAGTCGCTGTCCCTGTAGTCAGGTTCATTCAGGCTAGCAGATTTTAACTTTGAGACGAGAGCAGAGCTGCTCATGTTTTCACTCACTGCTCGGTGCGCTCGCAGTTCCTGAGAAACCTCGTGGGGGGGTTACTGTGGGGGCTAGAACTTCTAATATGTGAGCAGTAGTTAATAAGAAAGATGGCTAGCTTCTTGACCGATAGTTGAACACCTTAACGATCAATTAATAATTAATGAGCTACAAAATGCCTTAAATATTAAATATAATATTAAATATATGAAATGTCCTTTTCTCAGTTTCTGTTTTATTGAAACCATTATAGCAGCATAGTAGTTACTTAAAACATGAATTCATTAAATACAAACAGTTTGAACTAATAAAACAACAAGGCGCTCTCTTTTAAATATTTAATATATTTTAATTATGACTTATTTAACGGCTAACAAAACAATACCATCGGGCGCTACTGCCTTTTCTAACATGGCTGACCGAATGAAACTCCTTCTTAAAATCAACATAAAGTTCTGTATCAAAGTGAAACAAAACCTTCACAATACACTTAATGTAGGCAAATCAACATTTCTACACGTGGAGTGATAAAATACTCATCATAATACATGTAGCTTACGGTCTAGTGTGGTTTTTTTTTTAAGATGAGCACGTCTGTGATCAGTCAGAGTCCAGAGTCTATTCACAAGAAGACCAGCTGCAGAAAACACTCTCTGCTGACCGCCTCATTTTCTCCGTACGGCTTCTTCTTTTAAGGCCCTGACACACCAAGGAGCTCGTCGGCCGTCGGTTGTAGTTGGACCGTCGGTGAGCAGCCGTCGCCCTAGTTTTAGTTTTTAGCGTTTTGTCCGTCAGCCTTTTTTTGGCCAATTCGGCATGTCGGATCAGCATCCGTTGTGGTTGAGAGAGATCTCTCTGATTGGCTGTAGGGAGGTTTCATTTCTCTCCAGCTCTCCTCACAGGTTCAGGAAAACCCCTTGAGCATGCTGCTGTAGTATCCATGCTCTCACTCATTAGTGCGGTTTCTCCTTATTGGTCGCCACCGACCTCTTCTTTTCTGTGGTGACCGACAGCGGTGTGAAAATGGTTTTCTCATATTATAAAAATGGACTACTGCCGCCTGGCACGGAGAGTTGTTTCCTCTCACGCATGTGCAGAACATACATGGTGGTTGCCGGTCGGCTGTAGTCTTTGCGGTGCGTACTTTGCAACTTTTTGGCCAGGACGTGAGGCGCACAGGCGGCTTGTAGGTTAATACATTTTTAATCTGTTAAATTCTTAACAGCCATGAATTGATTAAAGATTAATCATTAAAATTGAAACAACAAGAGCTTTTAGTGGACATACTTGAACCTTCCTCTATAAAGAAGATGTGATGTGCCCCCAAGGATCACATTGGAGCCAGTTTTAGAAAATCAATATGTTGTATCAGTTGTAATTCAGACCCTGAAATATGTAAAAATAGTTGTTACTATGCAGGAATTACGCTTTGACAAAAACCCAGGGGCCAACAGAACAAAACATTTCACAACAGACAACAGAGATACTGATCTTTTTTACAACAATCTTCTCATTGACTCTGTCTTTCTTTTGCTCTTTTCATGTAACAGATGGACAACATGGAGAAGGGTCTTGATATGCCATCCAACAGGATGAACATGTGGCTGAATCTGAGCGTCCTCATTGCATGCAGCAGGAAGAGGAATGCCTGACATGACATTTATCCTTTGTGCATCACGTCCTCTGACAGACCATCTGCAGGATGACAGCCTGAGTCCTACAGGTGAACCCATGGCCCGGGAAGAGGTGAACCTCTGCTCTTTAAAGTTTGTCAGAAGATGATCTTCGGTAGACATTACATTTTAATTTCATGGAGCTTTGTGTTGTGTTGATATCTCAAGGGGTGTTTCCAGACTGTTATTAGGACTGAGGGGGTCTGAACTGAATTCTCGTCTCTTTTCTTGCCCCGAAAATGTCCAGGCTTTGATTTGGAGCATTACCACAAAAGTTCTGACCCCAGGATTTAAAGGCGAGACTGGAAAAGCGGAGATTAGTAATCTTGTTTGCAAACTTGTTTACGTCAGTGCATACTGCATTTTTCTGCAGCAGCAATTGGAAAACAAATTTTGTAGATGCTCATGCTGGACAACTCAACAATCCTTTTTACAATATGTCGGACTTAGATGGAAAAAGGGAGTCTCTACCACCAATGGTCCCCATTTCTGGTTCCTGCAAACCTAGATTCTAATCTTCTGCATGGAGTGCAAAGAGTGGATACAACTGACTCATTGACAAACACATAGACAAACTGTGTAAGTGGAGGAAAATACATCTCTTCTTTTTTATTGGATCTGTATTTTACCTTTCTTGGGTTTGAGTCCCAACAGAAACACCTGACTGAATCAGGGGATGGTCAACCACTCGATAAACCTCTCTGATTGCAGCCTGCAACGACGAGGTCCATCTTGATAGTCAAGTTAGAGCTCCAAGAAGAGAAAGTCCTCTCCCCCCCACTTACCTCTGGTGGGGGGGAGGGTGAAGGACAGCAACATTTACGGGTGTAGGGCTCAGGGTGTAATTTGGTAGTTGTAAGAGGTTAGGCTGTAGAGTAGACTGTAGAGTAAGGCAGCTTAACTCTGGGTATTAATAGTCTTTTGCTTCTTTACTTGTTTTACCAAAACTAACTTCTGTGATATCTAACCTGCCGATATTAGCCTTTAGCTCTGCTCTAGAAAGTGCTGAAGTTTAGCAATAAGCTCAGATCCAGGTGTCAGTGTACAACCTTGATCTAATCAGCTAGCTGTTTTAAGGCTCTTTAGTTTTGAAGTTAGAGCATAAGTGAACCCCGGTCGCTCTGCAGTCACCCAGTTCTCAAGCCTGAGGTTTCCAAGCCTTTAGCCTGTGTGCTAGCTCTCAAACCAGCTAAACATGGATGCTAATCAAGGCCCAGGCCAAGGCAGCCCAGAAAGTCCAAACCGGGCCGTGGAGTATCTTCTTGAACTCAACAACATCATCGAGAGCCAACAGAAGCTTCTGGAAACCCAACGGCGCAGAATCGAGGAACTTGAGGTCCAGCTTGACCGGCTTAGCCAGGAGAACAAGGACCTGCGGTTGGACCGACAGCCTGTTGCTCCACCTCCACCTGCTCCTCCTCCTGAACCTCCTCTCCCTCCTCCTCCGCCGCCGCCTCCACCGACCCAGGCCACATCAGCATCAATTTCTACCAAGAGCCACCACCTATACCACAACAGCCAACACCAAGCTCCTCCCCAACCTCCTTCTTCAATCTCCCTCCATCACAGCCACCACCACCACCAGCATTATCAGCACCATCACCACACCTCCACCCACCACTGCTACAACAGCACCAACAGCACCAGTATGACTGCTATTCCAGTTCCTGCCCCTGCTCCATCTTCGGTCCCGACCTCCATCTCAATCCCGACTTCAATTCCAGCTCCGATGCCCTGTTCAGCACCGGCCCCACCTCCACCTCCTCCGATCCCGCCCAGGGATCAGCCAAGAGCCCACAGTCGGCTGACCCGGGCTCCATCCACCAGTACTGGCACCAACACCAACTTTGTAGAGAAAGAAAAGGAGAGGCTTGAGCGCCTGCATCGAGCCAATTCCTCCAACAACCACCATGCCCACACGCTCCACCACCACAAATCGTAAGTAACAGTTTAGCTCTTCCTTCTACAATCAAAGCCAAAGGTAGCAAAGAGGAGGGCAAACCTAAACTCATCAGTGGACTGACATTAACAAAGCATACCTTCTGAATACTGTCTCAAACAGGCTGTCTAGTCACAGGACACCATATCGGAAACAGCTCAGTTATCCTTCACCTCCTTCAGATTCTCTCTGTTTAAAGTCTTTCATGTGATGCAGAGAGAATCTGTTGGTACATTCAAATGATTCTGTATCCTGAAGGGTAACATATGGGCCGATTGTGCCATCTCTTTAGTGTTAATATGGCTTCTGTTCACCAAGTTTACATAATCAAACTTGGCTTTCAGTCCACTATACCACTGTCTGTTTCGCCAAACTCGTGTTAATCTTTGACTTTGATAGCTACTAACTTGCTGCTTCTCTCGCAGGTTTTGTGCTAGCCAGAAGTATGTGCCCACATGCATTATGAGTTGGAAACATTTCCCTAACTTTTTGCTGGCAAGGCAAAGCTGTGTGCTGATTTGTTGTAAAGTGTTTTGGAATTGAAGAGGTGACTTTTCAAAGTTTAATGTTGAAGTGTTTCTTCCTCCAAAGTTGAGGGGGCAGCTGATGCCCATGTGCGTTCTCTCTGTAGTGATATTGGTGGGTGTACAGGGCTGATAAATATTCATCCTTTTATCAGCTAATAGGGCTACAGAGTGGAAGGTTGAAGTGAGAATTTACATTATTGCAGAAGAGCAGGAGTGCATGAGACTCCAGAGAAGGACAAACTAAACGATAACAGGATCTCTAACACAGATAATTGGAGGAGCAAAGACTGCACAGTGTTATGTAATAGATAGTTCTGCTAAACAGCAGTTTGAGTTCATAAAGAAAACGAACTGTGCTTTATTTCAAAGCCTTTGTTGCTGTACTAATCATCATGTTCAACACTTAACAGGTAGTAAGATGCTTTCTTTTCTGGCTCTTACTGAGTCATATTTGTGTTGCTGTGAATCCATTTTCAATCAGAACTCTGTTGGCAGGCCAGAATTGGGTTTGTTGCGTGGCAACACTATCTTAGGAGCATCCTATCAGGAAGAGAACACCGGAGCCTCGCTGCTGTCTTCAGCTGTCGTCTTTGTAGGCAGCAGGATGCAGGGCTGCAGCTGTCACATGCGTCTACCAGGTCGCTGAATCTGCTGTCTGTGGAAGGGCTGGCCATGGCGATTGCTGTTGCTATGCAACTGTAGAAAACCTGTTTGAAGGACGACACTCTTGCTAATAGTTGAAATGTTTTTAATCTCACTCAGTGCTGAAAGCCTTTAAAGCTTTGCAAAGCTTGCACCACAGTTAGAGAGCATCGCCTCCCTTCCTCTGCAAACACAGAGAGATCCTGATGGAGCTGCAGAGATGAAGGCTGGGGAAACGCAGTGATGACTCACAGAGACACATTTATTAGTACTATTGCTCCGTCTTATAAGCTGTCATACATACAGCCAGAAGGAGACAGGTAGTGTGACTCAGACTTTCAGATTTGGTATTAACTGGAGGGATTAAAGTGCTGAAAAAAAATCCTCCCAGCCCTGAGTCACGGGACATTCAGGTACCACAGATATGGTGAGAAAAATCTGACCTAGAGCCTGATGTAACAGAGAATGATGATGAAGTCTGACAGCAGTGACCATAAGGCTGATTCGTTATGAAATCGCACATTTCAATCAGCTGCTCGCTGCCTCTTCAACTGACTGAGTGTGAGCCAAAAAATCCCACACTGCACTGGGGCAGATTATAGCACAGAGGCATGAGTGCATGTTGCGGAGCCTCCTGCACTGGTTTTCTGAGGGATTTTGTATCCAGCATGATGCAGCAAAATGCAAAACACCCTGACACAAATTTATCTTGCAGCCCCTCGCATCCCCTCAGGCTGAAGCAGTAAATACAAGTGACACACACAAGGAGGGCATTACTTTTGTAGGACATGAAGGAGCAGTGATCACATTTCTTCAGCAGGACAACATGTAAACCAGATGACATGTGATGACTGATCAGGGCTTTGAGCTCCATACATCTTGTATTCGCTCCACTACAGCAGGCAGCTGGCTTGTAAGCAGTCGAACCACACAGTTAAACCTGTAACACAACAGAAGCGACAGGAGACAATGATCTGCAGCACAGTGTCAGCTACACATGCACCAGCTTGAAATAGACACTTAAACTGAAACGTAGTAAAATGTAATAAAAATGCAGAACATAACGATGAAACTCAATGACTTCATGAAAGATTGAAGAGTGAACTCACCATCATGCAGGCGACTTCTCGACAGCATCTAAAGCTGGAAGAAACTCAAAATCTGAGTGACATATCTGGTTTACCTGCCTTATGAGAGGAGGGATACTAACACTTTATCTGTGTTTCTTATTCTAAAAGCTTTAGCCCTCCTGGTGTATCTGTTTCTGTGAAGCCTCCCTTCCTGATTAACCCTTGAAATGCTCTTTCCGATGATTCTTCCCGTTCATCAGAGGATACAGTCTGTGTTATTGGTCACTCGTGATGATACCATAAGCATCATGAGAAATCAGAGCTGTGACATCATATTGATCCAGGAGAGAAACAGCTGTGCTAATGAACACAGAGAGTGGGAGTGGACAGATCTTAACATGCTTCTCTTGTTCTCTAGAGTTTGTCACTTTCTGGATCACGACTTGTGTTAACTTAGTGTTTGTTTTATTCTGATCATATCTTCTTAGTCACAATGACGTACGACTCATTTCAGCTATCATATGACGTCGGGGTTTTCCGCTTACCAGCGCCTTTGTTTAAGCTTTAACACACGACCAACATGTTGCTCCGCCTGCAGCGCCCTGATCAGCTGTTCGGCTCAGAGACAAGTAATATATCCAAACTTTAAAAATCAGCTGCTTACACACGGGAGGATACAGGACGCTCACAGGGTTTATACTTTATAGAGCTGGGTTTATACTTTATAGAACTGGGTTAGTGTTTATATTTTATAGAACTGGGTTATTGTTTATACTTTATAGAGCTGGGTTTATACTTTATAGAACTGGGTTATTGTTTATACTTTATAGAGCTGGGTTTATACTTTATAGAGCTGGGTTATTGTTTATACTTTATAGAACTGGGTTTATACTTTATAGAGCTGGGTTAGTGTTTATACTTTATAGAGCTGGGTTATTGTTTATACTTTATAGAGCTGGGTTAGTGTTTATACTTTATAGAGCTGGGTTATTGTTTATACTTTATAGAGCTGGGTTATTGTTTATACTTTATAGAGCTGGGTTAGTGTTTATACTTTATAGAGCTGGGTTATTGTTTATACTTTATAGAGCTGGGTTAGTGTTTATACTTTATAGAACTGGGTTATTGTTTATACTTTATAGAGCTGGGTTATTGTTTATACTTTATAGAGCTGGGTTATTGTTTATACTTTATAGAGCTGGGTTTAGACTTTATAGAACTGGGTTATTGTTTATACTTTATAGAACTGGGTTATTGTTTATACTTTATAGAACTGGGTTATTGTTTATACTTTATAGAGCTGGGTTATTGTTTATACTTTATAGAGCTGGGTTATTGTTTATACTTTATAGAGCTGGGTTTAGACTTTATAGAACTGGGTTATTGTTTATACTTTATAGAGCTGGGTTATTGTTTATACTTTATAGAGCTGGGTTATTGTTTATACTTTATAGAACTGGGTTAGTGTTTATACTTTATAGAGCTGGGTTATTGTTTAGACTTTATAGAACTGGGTTATTGTTTATACTTTATAGAACTGGGTTATTGTTTATACTTTATAGAGCTGGGTTATTGTTTAGACTTTATAGAACTGGGTTATTGTTTATACTTTATAGAGCTGGGTTATTGTTTATACTTTATAGAGCTGGTTTATTGTTTATACTTTATAGAGCTGGGTTTAGACTTTATAGAACTGGGTTATTGTTTATACTTTATAGAGCTGGGTTAGTGTTTATACTTTATAGAGCTGGGTTAGTGTTTATACTTTATAGAGCTGGGTTAGTGTTTATACTTTATAGAGCTGGGTTAGTGTTTATACTTTATAGAGCTGGGTTTAGACTTTATAGAACTGGGTTAGTGTTTATACTTTATAGAGCTGGGTTTAGACTTTATAGAACTGGGTTAGTGTTTATACTTTATAGAGCTGGGTTAGTGTTTATACTTTATAGAGCTGGGTTAGTGTTTATACTTTATAGAGCTGGGTTAGTGTTTATACTTTATAGAGCTGGGTTAGTGTTTATACTTTATAGAGCTGGGTTTATACTTTATAGAGCTGGGTTATTGTTTATACTTTATAGAGCTGGGTTAGTGTTTATACTTTATAGAGCTGGGTTAGTGTTTATACTTTATAGAGCTGGGTTAGTGTTTAGACTTTATATAACTGGGTTAGTATTTATACTTTATAGAACTGGGTTATTGTTTATACTTTATAGAACTGGGTTATTGTTTATACTTTATAGAGCTGGGTTAGTGTTTATACTTTATAGAGCTGGGTTAGTGTTTATACTTTATAGAGCTGGGTTATTGTTTATACTTTATAGAACTGGGTTAGTGTTTATACTTTATAGAACTGGTTTATTGTTTATACTTTATAGAACTGGGTTATTGTTTATACTTTATAGAACTGGGTTAGTGTTTATACTTTATAGAACTGGGTTATTGTTTATACTTTATAGAACTGGGTTAGTGTTTATACTTTATAGAACTGGGTTATTGTTTATACTTTATAGAGCTGGGTTAGTGTTTATACTTTATAGAGCTGGGTTAGTGTTTATACTTTATAGAGCTGGGTTTATACTTTATAGAGCTGGGTTATTGTTTATACTTTATAGAGCTGGGTTAGTGTTTATACTTTATAGAGCTGGGTTAGTGTTTATACTTTATAGAGCTGGGTTAGTGTTTATACTTTATAGAGCTGGGTTAGTGTTTAGACTTTATATAACTGGGTTATTGTTTATACTTTATAGAACTGGGTTATTGTTTATACTTTATAGAGCTGGGTTAGTATTTATACTTTATAGAACTGGGTTAGTGTTTATACTTTATAGAGCTGGGTTAGTGTTTATACTTTATAGAACTGGGTTAGTGTTTATACTTTATAGAACTGGGTTAGTGTTTATACTTTATAGAACTGGGTTAGTGTTTATACTTTATAGAGCTGGGTTAGTGTTTATACTTTATAGAACTGGGTTATTGTTTATACTTTATAGAGCTGGGTTATTGTTTATACTTTATAGAACTGGGTTATTGTTTATACTTTATAGAACTGGGTTAGTGTTTATACTTTATAGAACTGGGTTATTGTTTATACTTTATAGAACTGGGTTAGTGTTTATACTTTATAGAGCTGGGTTAGTGTTTATACTTTATAGAACTGGGTTATTGTTTATACTTTATAGAGCTGGGTTATTGTTTATACTTTATAGAGCTGGGTTAGTGTTTATACTTTATAGAGCTGGGTTATTGTTTATACTTTATAGAGCTGGGTTTATACTTTATAGAACTGGGTTATTGTTTATACTTTATAGAGCTGGGTTAGTGTTTATACTTTATAGAGCTGGGTTAGTGTTTATACTTTATAGAGCTGGGTTTAGACTTTATAGAACTGGGTTATTGTTTATACTTTATAGAGCTGGGTTTTGTTTATACTTTATAGAGCTGGGTTAGTGTTTATACTTTATAGAGCTGGGTTAGTGTTTATACTTTATAGAACTGGGTTATTGTTTATACTTTATAGAACTGGGTTAGTGTTTATACTTTATAGAGCTGGGTTAGTGTTTATACTTTATAGAGCTGGGTTATTGTTTATACTTTATAGAACTGGGTTATTGTTTATACTTTATAGAGCTGGGTTATTGTTTATACTTTATAGAACTGGGTTATTGTTTATACTTTATAGAACTGGGTTAGTGTTTATACTTTATAGAGCTGGGTTAGTGTTTATACTTTATAGAGCTGGGTTAGTGTTTATACTTTATAGAACTGGGTTATTGTTTATACTTTATAGAACTGGGTTATTGTTTATACTTTATAGAGCTGGGTTATTGTTTATACTTTATAGAACTGGGTTATTGTTTATACTTTATAGAACTGGGTTATTGTTTATACTTTATAGAGCTGGGTTAGTGTTTATACTTTATAGAGCTGGGTTAGTGTTTATACTTTATAGAGCTGGGTTATTGTTTATACTTTATAGAACTGGGTTAGTGTTTATACTTTATAGAACTGGGTTAGTGTTTAGACTTTATAGAGCTGGGTTATTGTTTAGACTTTATAGAACTGGGTTATTGTTTATACTTTATAGAACTGGGTTATTGTTTATACTTTATAGAACTGGGTTAGTGTTTATACTTTATAGAACTGGGTTAGTGTTTAGACTTTATAGAGCTGGGTTAGTGTTTATACTTTATAGAGCTGGGTTATTGTTTAGACTTTATAGAGCTGGGTTAGTGTTTATTCTTTATAGAGCTGGGTTAGTGTTTATACTTTATAGAGCTGGGTTATTGTTTATACTTTATAGAACTGGGTTAGTGTTTAGACTTTATAGAGCTGGGTTAGTGTTTATACTTTATAGAGCTGGGTTATTGTTTAGACTTTATAGAGCTGGGTTAGTGTTTATTCTTTATAGAGCTGGGTTAGTGTTTATACTTTATAGAGCTGGGTTATTGTTTATACTTTATAGAGCTGGGTTAGTGTTTATACTTTATAGAGCTGGGTTTAGACTTTATAGAACTGGGTTAGTGTTTATACTTTATAGAACTGGGTTAGTGTTTAGACTTTATAGAGCTGGGTTAGTGTTTATACTTTATAGAACTGGGTTAGTGTTTATACTTTATAGAGCTGGGTTAGTGTTTATACTTTATAGAACTGGGTTAGTGTTTAGACTTTATAGAGCTGGGTTATTGTTTATACTTTATAGAACTGGGTTATTGTTTAGACTTTATAGAACTGGGTTAGTGTTTAGACTTTATAGAACTGGGTTATTGTTTAGACTTTATAGAACTGGGTTATTGTTTAGACTTTATAGAGCTGGGTTAGTGTTTATACTTTATAGAACTGGGTTAGTGTTTATACTTTATAGAGCTGGGTTATTGTTTAGACTTTATAGAACTGGGTTAGTGTTTAGACTTTATAGAACTGGGTTAGTGTTTATACTTTATAGAACTGGGTTAGTGTTTATACTTTATAGAGCTGGGTTAGTGTTTATACTTTATAGAACTGGGTTATTGTTTAGACTTTATAGAGCTGGGTTATTGTTTAGACTTTATAGAGCTGGGTTGGTGTTTATACTTTATAGAACTGGGTTAGTGTTTAGACTTTATAGAGCTGGGTTAGTGTTTATACTTTATAGAGCTGGGTTATTGTTTAGACTTTATAGAGCTGGGTTATTGTTTAGACTTTATAGAGCTGGGTTAGTGTTTATATTTTATAGAGCTGGGTTAGTGTTTATACTTTATAGAGCTGGGTTAGTGTTTATACTTTATAGAGCTGGGTTATTGTTTAGACTTTATAGAGCTGGGTTAGTGTTTATACTTTATAGAGCTGGGTTAGTGTTTATACTTTATAGAGCTGGGTTAGTGTTTATACTTTATAGAGCTGGGTTAGTGTTTATACTTTATAGAGCTGGGTTAGTGTTTATACTTTATAGAGCTGGGTTTAGACT
Source organism: Labrus mixtus (assembly GCF_963584025.1). Classification (NCBI taxonomy): domain Eukaryota; kingdom Metazoa; phylum Chordata; class Actinopteri; order Labriformes; family Labridae; genus Labrus; species Labrus mixtus. The sequence goes on from NW_026870259.1 coordinate 91,567, forward strand.
TTATAGAGCTGGGTTAGTGTTTATACTTTATAGAACTGGGTTATTGTTTATACTTTATAGAGCTGGGTTAGTGTTTATACTTTATAGAACTGGGTTATTGTTTATACTTTATAGAGCTGGGTTATTGTTTATACTTTATAGAGCTGGGTTGGTGTTTATACTTTATAGAACTGGGTTATTGTTTATACTTTATAGAGCTGGGTTATTGTTTATACTTTATAGAGCTGGGTTAGTGTTTATACTTTATAGAACTGGGTTAGTGTTTATACTTTATAGAGCTGGGTTATTGTTTATACTTTATAGAGCTGGGTTAGTGTTTAGACTTTATAGAGCTTGGTTATTGTTTATACTTTATAGAGCTGGGTTAGTGTTTATACTTTATAGAGCTGGGTTATTGTTTATACTTTATAGAGCTGGGTTAGTGTTTATACTTTATAGAGCTGGGTTAGTGTTTATACTTTATAGAGCTTGGTTAGTGTTTATACTTTATAGAACTGGGTTATTGTTTATACTTTATAGAGCTGGGTTATTGTTTATACTTTATAGAGCTGGGTTATTGTTTATACTTTATAGAACTGGGTTATTGTTTATACTTTATAGAGCTTGGTTATTGTTTATACTTTATAGAGCTGGGTTAGTGTTTATACTTTATAGAGCTGGGTTAGTGTTTATACTTTATAGAGCTGGGTTAGTGTTTATACTTTATAGAACTGGGTTAGTGTTTATACTTTATAGAGCTGGGTTAGTGTTTATACTTTATAGAACTGGGTTATTGTTTATACTTTATAGAGCTGGGTTATTGTTTATACTTTATAGAACTGGGTTATTGTTTATACTTTATAGAGCTTGGTTATTGTTTATACTTTATAGAGCTGGGTTATTGTTTATACTTTATAGAGCTGGGTTAGTGTTTATACTTTATAGAGCTGGGTTA
>NW_026870259.1:97500-108429 GCF_963584025.1 Labrus mixtus
GTATGTGAGTTTGTGTGTGTGTGTGTGTGTGTGTGTGTCTGTGTGCGTGTGCATGTGCATGTGTGTGTGTGTGTGCGTGTGTGTGTGTGTTATGTGTATGTGAGTTTGTGTGTGTGTGTGTGAGAGCTGCAAGAGAAAGTAGGCTAGCTGATATGAATAAAGACGTGATGAATTACCTAGCCGCAGGACTACACCTTGCAGTCCAACTGTGTGTGTGTGTGTGTGTGTGTGGCAGATATAGATGCATACAGCTGCTGAGAGAGAGAGAGAGAGAAAGCCTCATTCTGTGTTTGGGGGTCTCTCAGCGGTAAACAGGTTTAGAGTGTCTCCCTGTGTGATGATTTAGAGTGTCTCCCTGTGTGATGATTTACATCTTGTTTCTGTACAGATGTGAAGCTCTTGTATTACCTTCTGTTTCCACCAGGGGGAGTTTGTAACTCTGCTAGCTACCTGTCACTCTCTCAGCCTGCAGAAACACTGATCGTTGTGAAGTACAGACCCACAGCCCGTTAGTCTCTCAGCCCACCTCCTATGCTCACTTGTTGTCTTTATTTGAGGAGCCCCCCCCACAGGAGTCCAGCGCCCCTCTTTGGGAGTCCCTGGATTAAAACTGTGTACCGTTTGTGATGTGTGTCGACTCAGATGTAACCTATTGGAAATCAACAGTTAGCAGCAGCAGAAGTGGTGGATCTATTTAAAACACACACACACACACACACACACACACACGTAGTCCTTGTTACCGTGACAACATGATTCTTCATTTGCAGTTGCCCTTAACAACACTGTTGGCATGGCCTCTTTTCTGGAGCTGCTCAAACTGAAATGAAGCGACTCTCCCTCTGATACACATCAGTCTGTCTCTCCATGTGATCGGGCCATGAGCCGTCGTTCAGTCATCTGTGCAATGAGTTGTTGTGTTGTTGTTGTTGTTGATACCATTTTTATTATCATTTAAAGGTGCTTTACTTTATCAATGTACTTTAGTAGTAGTGGAAAAAGATCAATCATAGATCACATGACCAAAGATCACATGACTCAACAGAGGGATGTGAAATGTGAGATGATCATAAATATCAGTTACTGTGACAAATAGTTAAAGCTCAAAGTCAGAACGATGTTTTGAATGAAAGCCTTCACATGTTGATCACTGCAGACAGATTAACAGAGAGATGTGTGTGCGTGTGTGCGTGCGTGCGTGCGTGCGTGCGTGTGTTATGACCGCCTTGTTTGTGTGCGGCGGTGACTCAGCGACAGGCCGATGTTAGATGAACTAATGAGACTGAAATTAGATAATAACCAGATTACAGCAGCATGTAAACTGACGGGGCCAAGAGCAGGCAGGATGCATGATGGGTAAAGAAATGGATGTCTCGTTTTAGTTTGATCCGCTTACAGAGATGTAGCTAACGGCTGCCGTACACGCTGTGACTACACCATCGTTCTGACCTGGTGTTTTGTTAGCTCAAAGATCTAGATTGGCCGTTGTTACTCATGGAGTCTACAGGAGGGCACGAGGGCCAATCACGGCCTGATCAGCTGTTTGTGTCAGATGAATGTCATGTTTGATATTTTGGTCGTTCGATCGCATGTGTATTTACTGACAGTCAGAGAAGAGACACCAGCTGATTCTCCGACTTCAGGGATTTTTATCCTGATAAGCCTGCACAAAGTGACACACAGCGTCTGAAATCTCCATGGCAACAGCAGTCCTGTCTCCCCCTACCATCATGAAAGATATGAACGAGAAAAATGTTGACTGTCATGTGAGCTGACAATCTGTCTGCACTTTCTTCGATGGTTCGACTCAGATGGACAATAACAGTTCTTAATGGATCCATGTGAGCTCAGAACCCTCCTGCCTCAAAGCCTCCTGGGAGAGGGACCTCATAGTTCTTATCCTAATCTTTACATTGTGTGTGTGTGTGTGTGTGTGTGTGTGTGTGTGTGTGTGTGTGTGTTCTCTCTCTCGATGACCTTCTAATTTCGATGTGTTACCATACCATCAGTTTGGGTTCTGTATAATATGATACGATGCGATACATTGCGATGCGATGAGATTGGAATTTTTTTTTTCTAGGACGATAATTTTTCTCACTCATAAAGTCTGCATTAATTATGACCATATTACACCTGTCCAATACAGCAAGCACACATGCTGGGGCCCAGTGTGTGCGGGTCAGACCACCACAGCACACACAATCTACACATCTGTCAGACCACCACAGCACACACAATCTACACATCTGTCAGACCCCCACAGCAACCATAATCTACACATCTGTCAGACCACCACAGCACACACAATCTACACTTCTGTCAGACCCCCACAGCAACCACAATCTACACATCTGTCAGACCCCCACAGCAACCACAATCTACACATCTGTCAGACCCCCACAGCAACCACAATCTACACATTTGTCAGACCACCACAGCAATCACAATCTACACATCTGTCAGACCACCACAGCTACCACAGCTACAATCTACACATCTGTCAGACCACCACAGCTACCACAGCTACAATCTACACATCTGTCAGACCACCACAGCAGCTACAAACTACACATCTGTCAGACCACCACAGCAGCTACAAACTATACATCTGTCAGACCACCACAGCAGCAACAATCTACACATCTGTCAGACCACCACAGCAACAACAATCTACATATCTGTCAGACCAGTGACAAACAAACAGCATCTTGACACCATGTGAAGATTTACTGAACTCTCCGGATCATAATAATCCACAAGTCCCCACGCTTTAAATCTAGTAAAAGATTTAATCCAAACACATCCATAACCATCCACAGACTGATTCAGATTTACCTCTGCTGACCTTTTGATGACACCTCATAAGAGCCAATGAGAGCCTTTGTCGACAGATGTCGCCCCCAGTTCTGACAGTCAATGCACACAACCGTGCTGATGACAGGGCTGATATATCTAAAGAAACATGAGCACCCTCAATAGGCCAGGTGTGAAATTGAGGCGACCAATTACCTGCAGCATGATGTCATTAGATTGAGAGTGATTAGGCTGCACTAAATGTGACAGTGATGCATGGGTTATTGATCTAAAAATAAGTGATGATAGGGGTCTGACCTCTGTCACATTCTGCAGAGCTCTCTCTCTCTCTCTCTCTTTATATATGTATCTGTGTCTCTCGCCCTCTGCAGTATGGTAGCAGTATGAACAGCCCCAGCCTTCATGCAGAGGTAGCAGCACGCTCATTCCATACTTATACAGCTGATACACAGGGAGGAGGGGGGGAGGGGGGAGAGGAGAGGAAGAGGGGTTTAATGAGGACATCTCTTTCTGATCACCTGACCTACTGTTTGTCAGCTTCACCTGAAATTTAAAGGGCCAGTCACACCAGAAGAAGGGAGGGAACCATCATCCAGAATGGAGATTTGCTGGAGGCTCAATGACATAACGCTGCCGTCCACATGGGAAGTCTTACACAAACACTGCTTGTTGTTTTAGTGAGCGATTCTTGTGAACACAGCTGCAAGGCAACATCAACAAGGCGCCCAAATACTCACAAGCAAGTGGTTAGCTACATCCAGGAGATTCAAAAATATAAAGGACAAGAATTGTCTTATGCATACTATTTGTTACAAATCTAATCTCCATATACATGAAGCCACCACACACAGTGAAGATTCACTCTGATGCCCTCAGAGATTTCTGAACAGCAAACATGTCTGACGTGTCACTTCTTCCTCTTTAGTTTTAAAACATGTGGTTTTCAAATGTTTCCAATTATCCAGAATGTTGACCCCCTGCATTCAGGGTTTAGATTGTCTTTAGATTTTTTAATATGTCCGGCCTTGATATCTGGATCAAAAATATATCTTCTTTTTTTGACCCAGAAAAATCTCCCACATCCCAAAGACACGACATCTCTTGGCTCCGTGTCAGTGTGGAGACTGGGGAAAAGGCCTGTATGGGTTCATGTAGAAGAAATAAGAGGATTTCAGTTCTATAAGCTCCAAGTAGCACCCAGCACCCATCAGCAGCCTGGATTTACTCTGGACATCCTGCACTGTATCACAGAGCCTGGCCGTACAGAGACAGCGAGCGTGCAGCCGAGCAGCTAAGTGTCACATCACGACGAGTGGGATAAAATGTGAGGAGTCTCAGGCTGACAGCACTGGGTGCTAGTTTAACTTTGACCATGTTGGGCGAGGAATGGGATGGATGGCAGCTGTTAAGCCTATGAGGAGAAAGTGTTTATTGTTTTACCATCAGAGTGGGGATAACTGTTTCATATGCTACATTATTAACACAAAGAAAACTGGCACAAAAACCTTTGGTCTTTTTGTCTCACTTCTGTTTTTGACCTAGAAAATTCTGGAATTAAAGATCTAGTCTGTTGAGTTTTGAAGGACTGGGTTTCGAATTGTGAAAATAAAGTTGCTGTTTTTGTGCTGTGGAGTGACTCTGAAACGGCGCAAGTAAAAGAAGCCTGTTTTTACAGCAGAGATTAACATGTTTACAGCCTGGTTCAAAAAACCAAATAGGTGTGATTAGCTCATGTCTCGATGGACACACACTGTACGGGGGGTGAATGTTTTGATGACTCATCAGTTTTGATTTGATGAAGGATAAGAGTTATTCACAATAAGGCGTGTAGCTGACCTGATTGACAGGTGGGCGCGGTGTAACGGTTTGTCAGGAGGTTTAAAACCCGCCTCAGCTCCAGCTCTCAGCCTGTCGTTAGGTTGACTGAAAGTTAGACTGAGACAGCATTTCCAGCATGAGTCTAACCCTCATTAGAATATATATAAAGTACATTATTAATTGTATTTATTTTTGTATGATTAAAGATGTAAAATAAGGCACATGACGGTATGTGGATTCACGGCTACAGTGGCTAAATCGTCACATCATGACCATCATGTTTATGGAGGTTATGTGTCACATGATGGTGAATCATGTTTCTCACTGAAGCTGCTCTGTGAGTAATTTGCCTGTTATCAGGGTTCAGCGAGCAGTTAGCATCCCATCCTTTAGCCGAAAGGTCACATGTTCAAGGCTGAAACATACATGTGGATAGATGTGTTCTTGTATGAGGACATGAATCCCATCCCTTCTCTGGATTAGACCATCTATAACATGCTAAACCTGTAGCAAAAAAAACGGCGTGGCTTTTGAAGAGGGAGTAGCTGGTTAGCCAAACAGTTAATCGGAGGGCGTTGTGAGCTCACAGGAAATGACTGTCCTTCCTCTTTTCCTCTGATTCAACAGTGAACTCTTTATCTGTACATCATCCTCCCTCTCCTGACTCACTGTACACTATACATGTACTGCTGTGATGCTAGTGCTAACGGCCGAGATTGACTGTGTGCTAACCATAAGCTGATATATTGTGTGTTTTTAATGCTAAGCTAACGGTTGTGATTGTATATTAATGTTGTATGCTGGTATGAATAGTTTTGACTTCATACTTACTGCTGTATTGCTGTATGCTGCTGTTTATAGTGTGTGCTAAGGTAATGCTAATATAGTAAAATGTGCTAACAATGAGCTAATGATTGTAAGTGTAACTGTGCTAAATGCTAAGCTGCTGTTATTTATTGTGTGCTAAGCTAATGCTAATATTTATGTGTGCTTTTGCTCTAACGTTACTGGAATGCTACTTGCTGCTATTAATACAGTGTGCCTAGCTACTGCTAATAGTGCTGTAATGCTAACTGTGCTAATGGTGTTTGTTTATGTGTGCGTGTCTGTTTGTTGTTGTTGTCTACCTTTCTCTGTTCCTCTCTTGACTTTATTTTTCTCTCTTTTTCCCTCTCCCCGCTCTCTCTCTTCCCCCTTCTCTCTCTCTCTCCCCACTCTCTCTCTCTTCCCCCTTCTCTCTCTCTTCCCCCTTCTCTCTCTCTTCCCACTCCCTCTCTCTCTCTCTCTCTTCCCCCTTCTCTCTCTTTCTCTCTCCCCGACTCCCTCTCTCCTTCGCTCTCTCTTTCTCTCTCTCTCTCTCCCCCCTTCTCTCTCTTTCTCTCTCTTCCTGTCAGGTCTTATTCCTCCTCCACCTGTTCTACTACCACCACCTCTTGTCGTCCCTCCAACAACCCTACTAGCATCACCACTCCTTCCTCCACCTCCTCCTCCTCCTCCTCCTCTCTCTACTCCTCCAGCCTACCTCCTAACAGCCACGCCACCTACCATCAGTACTGCTGTCCCGCGCGCCTCCGCCTGCCCAAGCCTCCCTGCGCCCTGCCCCCCGCCAAGCACCACGAGCAGGCAAGGTAAGGGCCAGAGTCCCCCTCCTTAACACCCAGCCTCACCCACTGTCCCCCCACTCTGCCTCTACCCACCACACTGTCCCTTGTAGCCTCCCCCCCGACCACATCCCCGAGCAGGGAGGCCAGTGACACCAAATCCATTTAGAGCGAATTTGAAGTAGTGTTGTTACGATACCATGATGTGATGCTAAGGAAATGTCAGCAACAATAAACAGAGTCTCTAGGTGATTAATACTGGGACACTTTCAATTCTTTGAGTTTTACTCACAGTGTCTAAAATGCACAAATACTTGTGTCAACATGTCGATAGCAAACATGCCAACGTTTGAGCGCTGTAGACACTTTGTGGAGGTTTCTGGCGTTTGTTGATGGAGTCATTCTGCTCCTGAAAGAGATGAAGTCATTTAAAGGTTCAGTCCTTTTTGATGCTATTGTTCATTAAAATAATAGAGAATGGAAAAGGATAGAGTATCGAGCATTTGAAGAAAAGTCATGTTTGATTGCTAGTGTCGTCTTTTTACACTAGACAAGAAGTCTGCCGAGATGTTCCTTCCAGATGTAACCACGAAGGTCAAATAAATAAAGGATCATATTTACAATCATAGCTGATAACTTGCCCTCAGTTCAGTTTGCTATGATACGCTGTTTACTTAATATCTCAAAACATATGGTATTTTAATGCTAAAACTATTAGTCTTCATATCAGGATGGACAAACTAAACTCATGATACAATGTGTCTCAGGATACTGTGTTTACGATTTTCTACATTTCATCACTGAAAGTCTTGTGTGCTTCCTCTATGTCAGTACGCCTCTCTTCTTCAGATACTCACATCACACAAGAGAAACCGCAGGAGGCGCCCTCTGCTGGTTAAAAAAAGAGTCTCAAAAGTATTTTTGTGTGTCATCAGTTTAATTGTTAATATTCATATTTGATTTTTAATTGTATCGCTAGTTAGTTAATAATTAATCAACAATAAATACTCAGTTGTGAACATCCTCTACCTATGCCTTCTTTCTGATTATGATACCGTGAAGAACGGTACAGAACGGTACAGAACGGTAAAGAACAGTACAGAACGGTAGAACGGTACAGAATGGTACAGAACGATAAAGAATGATACAGAACGGTACAGAACGGTAAAGAACGATACAGAACGGTAAAGAACGGTGAAGAACGGTAGAACGGTACAGAATGATACAGAACGGTAAAGAACGATACAGAACGGTATAGAACGGTACAGAACGGTAAAGAACGATACAGCACGCTACAGAACGCTACAGAACGCTACAGAACGGTACTGAACGGAGAAGAACGGTACAGAACGGTATAGAACTTTACAGAACGCTACAAAACGGTACAGAACGGTACAGAACGATACAGAACACTACAAAACCGTACAGAACGGTACAGAACGGAGAAGAACGGAGAAGAATGGTACAGAACGGAGAAGAATGGTACAGAACGGTACAGAACTGTACAGAACTTTACAGAACGGAGAAGATCGGTACAGAACGCTAAAAAACGCTACAGAACGGTACAGAACGATACAGAACACTACAAAACGGTACAAAATGGTACAGAACGATACAGAACGGTACAGAATGGTGAAGAATGGTACAGAATGGAGAAGAACGGTACAGAATGGAGAAGAATGGTACAGAACGGTACAGAACGGAGAAGAACAGAGAAAAGAACGGTATAGAACGGTACCGAACGATACAGAACACTACAAAATGGTACAGAACGGTACAGAACGGTACAGAACGGAGAAGAACGGTACAGAATGGTACAGAACGGTACAGAACGGTACAGAACGGCATATGAAAGCTAATGTAGCTTAGCATCGTAGGCACCAAAATTAGTAAAATAAACAGGAGGAAGACTAAAACTGGAGACTAAAAACTCTTAAGCAAAATGTTGACTGGAGAGGTAAGTCCACTATATGACTTCTATCTTTGGAGTGTCCCCTGCTGGCCATTAAAGGAATACAGCTTTAAGGAGCCTACATAAAACCACATAAAAAGTATATTAATAAAAAGTTACACGATACAAGAGGTTAAGTTTGGTTTTCATTTAGGTTTTGGAAGAAGAACTCAAATTTGGGGTTAGGGTTTCCCAATTTCATCTTTATATGTTGGATCAAAGCTAAAACATCATCTCTAAAGCTTCTATTCATAAAACAGAGTTTCCACTTTTCAATTCAGCAGAAGGAAATCAAACTGATCTGAACTTCTTATGGTGTCACACGAGGCCTCACCTGTTCTTCACCCACGCCGTCTCCCCCACGCCTTCTTCCCCACGCCGTCTCCCCCATGCCCCCCATTCTGTAATATCTCCCCGCTTCCCTCCCTCCTTCAGACTGAATGAATCAGAAGGTGAAGCAGCCTCTCCTGTCGCTCCTTTTATCATCACCTCCCAAAAGACCATCACCTCCCGAAACACCATCACCTCCCTAAACACCATCACCTCCCAAAACACCATCACCTCCCAAAAGACCATCACCTCCCTAAACACCATCACCTCCCAAAACACCATCACCTCCCAAAAGACCATCACCTCCCAAAAGACCATCACCTCCCAAAACACCGTCACCTCCCTAAACACCATCACCTCCCAAAAGACCATCACCTCCCAAAAGACCATCACCTCCCAAAACACCGTCACCTCCCTAAACACCATCACCTCCCAAAACACCATCACCTCCCAAAAGACCATCACCTCCCTAAACACCATAACCTCCCAAAACACCATCACCTCCCAAAAGACCATCACCTCCCAAAAGACCATCACCTCCCTAAACACCGTCACCTCCCTAAACACCATCACCTCCCTAAACACCATCAATCAATCAATCAATCAATCAATTTTTATCTGTATAGCGTCAACTCATAACAAGTGTTAACTCGAGACACTTTACAAAAAGCAGGTAAAATACCTTACTCTTTGTCTGTTAACATTACAAAAGAGCAGGTAAAAAGACCTTACTCATTGTTTTGTTACATAAAGCAGGTAAAAGACCTTACTTATTGCTATATTACAAAGATCCGGCCTATCCATCCTGAGCACTTTTGCAAAGCAGCAAAAGTTACAGTGGTAAGAAAAAACTGCCTTATTAAAAGGCAGAAATCTTCGGCCGGATCCCCGGCTGATGACGAAACAGCCTTCACAGGCCTAGACTGCGCCGGGCTTGGAAAGGGATAGGGGGAGAGATGGGATAAGATGCAGGAAGAGGGATAGGGAGCAAGGGGGTGGGGGGAGGCAAGCCGTCCATCAACAATCCGGTGGGGAGGGGGCTGTTGTGGCAAGCCGTCCATCAACAATCCGGTGGGGGGGGTTGTTCTGGCAAGCCGTCAACCAACGATCTCATCAAGGAGCCTAAGAGAGTTCAAGAGCTCCCAGGAAAGTAGGTGGTTAGTGACTGAGATTTACAGATGGATACATGCAGTAATATGATGTACTGTATATGCACAGAGAGAGAGAGAGAGAGAGAGGGGAGCTCAAGGTGCCAGTTCCCCCGGTAGTCTAAGCCTATAGCAGCATAACTAAGAGCTGGTCTACACCAGCACCAGCCCTAACTATAAGATTTATCAAAAAGGAAAGTTTTAAGTCTATTCTTAAAAATACAGACTGTGTCTGCCTCCCGGACCCCGGCTGGAAGACGATTCCAGAGGAGAGGAGCCTGATAACTGAAGGCTTTACCCCCCATAGTACACTTAGAGACTGTAGGTACCACTAGTAGGCCTGCATTCTGGGACCGTAATGTTCTCCAGGGGCAGTACGGCACTAGTAGCTCCTTAAGATAAGATGGTGCCTGGCCATTGGGTTAGGGTTAGTGGGAAGAAGGATCTTGAATTCTATTCTAGACTGTATAGGGAGCCAGTGCAGAGAAGCCAACACAGGAGTAATGTGGTCCCTTTTCCTAGTTCTAGTCAGTACACGAGCTGCAGCGTTCTGGACTAGTTGAAGAGTCTTTAGAGACTTACCAGAGCACCCTGACAAAAGAGAATTACAATAATCCAATCTGGAGGTAACAAATGCATGAACTAGTTTTTCTGCATCATTTTGCGACAGGATATTCCTGATCTTGGATATATTACGAAGGTAAAAATAGGCTGTTCTTGAAATTTGCCTGATGTGAGAGCTAAAGGACATATCTTGATCAAATAGAACTCCTAGATTCCTAACAGTGGTGTTAGATGCCAGGCTGATGTCATTAAGGACAGTCAAAGCACTAGAAAAAGTCTCTCTGAGGTTTTTAGGGCCTAGCACAATAACTTCAGACTTCAGTCTGAGTTAAGTAACAAAACATTTCTGGTCATCCATGTCCTAACGTCCTTAAGGCACGTTTCTAGCTTACATAACTGACTGGTGCCATCGGGCTTCATTGATACATAAAGCTGAGTATCATCTGCATAACAATGAAACTGTATGGAGTGTTTCCTCATAATATTTCCCAGAGGAAGCACATATAATGTAAAGAGAATTGGTCCAAGCACTGAACCTTGTGGCACTCCATGGCTAACTTTGGTGTGCATAGAGGACTCATCATTAACATGTACAAACTGAGATCGGTTTGATAAGTAGGATTCAAACCAACTTAAAGCAGTCCCTGTAATTCCAAGTAAATGTTCTAGTCTGTATAATAGGATCTGATGGTCAATAGTGTCA